>NC_040903.2:121867829-122173530 GCF_004126475.2 Phyllostomus discolor | reverse complement strand
GCACTTAAGTAATCTTATAGATCAGCTCACATTACCCACATAAATCAAGTTGGCACTACAATGATTTTATTTAACTTATATATAAGATTTTTCTCTTCTCTGGAATAAGCACTGAGCAAAAACATACTATGAAGATATTCAATTAAATTATTAAATATCCTTTATTAAAGAGGGTATTTTACTCCATTTTATACTTCTGCTCCTTTGCCAAATATTAAGTGACTGTAGAGACTTGGGTTTATTTCTAGGCTCTCCATTCTGTTCCACTGATCCATGGGTCTGTACTTATTCTAGTGCCATACTGTTTTGATTACAGTGGCCTTGTAGTATAGTTTGATACCATGTATTATGATCCCTCCTACTTTGTTCCTCTTTCTAAAACATGCTAAGGCTATTTAGGGTTGTTTATGGTTCCACATATATTTTTGGAATATTTGTTCTATATCTGTGAAATGTGTCACTGGTATTTTGACAGGGATTGCACTGAATCGATAGATTGCTTTGGGTAGTATGGACATTTTGATGATGTTGATTCTTCCAGTCCATGAACACAACATATGATTCCATTTATTTGTCTTCCTTAATTTCTCTCTTCAGGGTTGCATAGTTTTATGAGTATAGGTCTTTTACCTCCTTGGTTATATTTATTCCTAGGTAATTTATTTTTTCTTGTTGCTATGGTAGATGTGATTGTTTCCTAGTTTCTGTTTCTGATATTTCATTGTTGGTATAAAAATATCTTCAATTTCTGAATATTGACTTTGTATCTCACCATTTTGCTGAATTCACTGCATAAGTACATGCACAAAAATGAAACTAGACCACCAACTTACATCATACACCAAAATAAACTCAAGATGGATAAAAGACTTAAATATAGGTCCTGATACCATAAATATCCTAGGGGAAAACATAGGCAGTAAAATGTCAGATATTCAATGCAGCAATATCGTCACCAATATGTCCCCTAGGGGAAGGGATATAAAGGAAAGAATAAACAAATGGGACTTCATCAAATTTAAAAGCTTCTGCATGGCTAAAGAAAACATCAACAAAATGAAAAGGGAATGAACTGTATGGGAAAACATATTTGCCAATGATACCTCAGACAAGCATTGATCTCTAGGATTTATAAAGAATTCATATGACTCAGCACTAGGTGAAAGAATGCACAACATCACTAGTCACCAAAGAGCTACAAATGAAAACCACAATGATATACCACTTCACACCAATCAGAAAAGTCATCATAAACAAATCAACAAATGACAAGTGCTAGTGAGGAAAGGGGAACCCTAGTACTCTGTTGGTGGGAATGCAGAGTGATACAGACACTATGGAAAACAGTATAGAATTTCCTTGAAAGAATTAGATGAAATTTTCTCTTGATCTAGTGATCCCACAGCTGGGATTATACCTTAAGATTTCTAAAACACCAATTCAAAATAACCTATGCACCCCAATGTCCATAGCAGTGCAATTTACAATATCCAAGTACTGGGGAACAGCCTAAGTGCCCATCAGTAATGAGTGGATCAAAAATCTGTGGTACATTTACACAATGGAATACTGCACAGCAGAAAGAAAGCAGGAGCTCCTACCTTTCATGACATCATGGATGAAACTGGAGAGTGTTATGCTAAGTAAAAGAAGCCAGTCAGTGGAAAACAAATATCATATGATTTCACCTATAAGTGGAATCTAACAACAAAACAAACAAACTAGCAAAATAGAACCAGAGACATGGAAATAAGGAACAAATTGACAGTGACTAGAGGGGATGGGGGAGAGGAAAGTGGGGGAAAGGGGAAGAGTCATCAAGCATCATGTATAAAGGACCCATGGTAATGGACTGACTGAGGGAAGGGGGATGTGGACAGGGCAGGGGAGAGCAAGTGGGGAAAATTGGGACAATTGGGATAGAACAATTAAAAAAAAAGGTAAAAAAGATGTTAATACAAACAAAACATACTCCTTGTACAAAGAAAAGTAAATATATAAAATTATTAAATATCCTCAAACATTGGTTATTTTAATATGCTTCATCTTTTCTGAAGGTCACTATTATGAAAAACAAACAAACATACACTTGATTCAATTTAATCATTCTTTACATATGTGTCATATAACTCAGATTACCTAAATCTTTTTTTCCTCCTTTGGCAACAATGGAATCTTTTGAAATGTTAACTGATCTCTTTGGCCCTCTGATTTCCTATCTTTAATATTGAATCAATATATACTTTTTATAAGGTATGTGCATATGAGCAAACATTTTAAGTTTTATCAGCAATAAAAACTTAAAAAATACCTGACTTACGTTGACTAGAACATCAGAATTTTTTTTTTTTGCTAAGATCAATGTCATATGATGAGCACTAATTATATAGCATTAAATTCTATCTTTTCCTGCTAATATATTCAACTTTCCCTGTGGGATATACTTGCTGAAAACTTTCAGGTGTGGGTAGAATTATGAAGGCAGTGTCCTAGGGAAGAGGACAGCAGTAGTAAGAGGGAATCCACTCTTCAGCTAAACCATAGAGGGAACATCCTATGATTTACTTCTCTAGGCACAGCTGTGCGTTTTCTGTTTTCGATTTTCACTCTAGCAATATTGAGTCTGCCTCTTGTCACCCATATACAGGATGCAACTTCTGGACCTTTGAGCCTTTAATAATGCTGGTGTTTCTGCCCCTTATACCTTTCCCAACCAATTAAGTCCTGGACATCTTTCGGAACCTAGCTTAGATACCACCTTAAGAAGATTTCTGATTTCCTCCTTCTTCTAGGGAAGACTGAATCTTCCTCCATTAATGTTCTGCACTAATTATCAAGCCACTGTAAAATCTTCCCTTTTTCTCATTAGCAAGGAAATGAATAATGATTACTTCTGACTACCCAACCAGATTGCAAATCCTTAAGTATAGGCAAACCTTGATAACATTTGTATCTTTAACTGCTAGTCCAATTCCTGATATGTAGATGCTTAATACTTACTTTTTGAGCTAATCTTAATAAATAGCTTAGAAATAATCAGATAAGTTTTGAGATGTTCTTAGAAAGTAATTTAAATGAAATATAATTAGATATGATTTATGTATAAAAACAATATAATTAGATATAAAAATAAATTTCTAGCACATTAAAGCTGACTGTATATACTCTGAGGTAGAATACTAAAACACCTATCTGGATGAAATAAGGTAGAATTCATTTTTCTGACACATTCAGATTAACAAATCAACTTTTTCTTCAAATTTGCATATCATGAGGATAATTACCTCAATTCAAAACTACATGTTAATCCAGCTTTGCCTCCTACAGTATTTTGAATAGTAGGTGGGCATGAGTATTGGGTGTACTTCCTATGACATTAAAATAATTTCAAATTATAATTTTCTAGTCATTCAATATAAAGAATTGCATAGAAATGTCTTCACTTAATTCAATGCTTAGACTGTATCACTGCCTTTTGTTTACCAACTAATTATTGTATTAATTAACCTTGTTTTTTTGAAATGAAAGCATCTCATTATAATTACATAAATATAAGTCATGGATATTTGAATTAATTTGATCAGATTTCTTACTTATATCTGTTTACAAAGAAGAATAGGGTTTTATTTTATTAATGTATAATTCATACTGTTTACTTCCAGAGAGTATTGGAATTGGTGATTGTAAGAGTACTTTGGAGTATAAAGGTAGTGGATCATTTTTTAGCATCAAAAGGAAAAAATGAGATTTGGAGCTAGACAAAGGAAATCATAAAGGAGATAGAAAAAATGCCAAATGGCTCTCAGGCAAAACAAAACAAAAAAGGAACAAATAAAAACTAGTATTTACTTTCCACATAACATAAACTTAAAACTATGACCTCCGATAACTTTGTTCTTAATATGGCTCTTGATCTCTGTGGTTTGCCTTAAAATGTGCATACCAATCATTATATTATTTATCTCTATAAGGGCAAATGTTCTAAATTTTAAAAATGCCTTGTAAATAAACTTTTGCTAGGTAACTTAATGAATCTGTGTTCTGCTTCTATGTTGAGAAGTCACAAGTTTAGTTGGGTAGTTCTACTGAACTTAAAAATTATTTCTTCCACATAGAATATTTCAAAAAAAGAGTTCTAAAACATTGTTATTGTGAGTTTCAGAGATTAATTTTTCACAATATCCACTAGCTACAAATGTAGGGTCCATTAATGTATTTTTTTTAATTTCTTTAATGTCATGGTGACAAGAATTGTCAGATTGAAATGTATGATATTTGAAATGAGTTGACTCTCTGATATATGCAAGTAGTGTTTAACAATTATAATATCCTACATTTTGAACTCCAGGGAAGAAGAGTAAAGAACATCAACATGCATATGACTAAAAATGAGTTCTATTAAAAAAGCAAGGAAAAGACAGCCCAAACATAGATAATAATAACATTTACTAGTTTTAATGATGAAAATTTAGTCCTAGAATTAAACATAATTTTCTGCTTCATCAATAATATATTTCTATAGATCATTTAAAAGTACAAAAAATAAAATAACACACTTTTACTCAGTTTCTCTCTTTGCCATATCACTTAAATTTAGTCTTGATAAGCAATGAAGACCATAATGCCAAGGTGTTCAGCTGAGTATGTGTTATTTTCATGAGTATTCACCTGAATTATGTCATAATCATTATCTTTTTATTATTTTCATGTTTGTTATCTTCTCAACATGAAAATATCGATGTTCTTTAATCTCCATGTATATATGACTGTGTAAAATTAATAGTGTATATGATAAGATTAGAGGAAAAACACAAAAATGAAATAGTGAAAAATCAAAGACTATAAAGAATAGATTCATTAAAATATCTCCTGAAAATCTATATTCTATAAACTGAATACAGCTGTTTGTGAGAAGAGAGCACTATATCAAGTAAATTGATTAAAACAGCCTATTGAATCAACCTTCATGATGCAAATGGTAAATCAATTTAAACATAACTTCAGAGCTTGCATTCTCAGGGTGCATATGGTCCACTGATGTAATATATCATTTAATTATTGTATATATTTGTCTAAGATATCAACTTAGTGGCTATTACTAAACAGACTATAGTACAAAGTACAAAGATAAATCAATTGTAACTTACCTGTAACAAGCTCTAATAAACTTGCTGTTTCTAAGGTTAGAAAAAGATCATCCTGGGCTCAAACAAGCACATGACCAAAAAATATAGGATGTGCAGTTGGAGGGTGACTTAAAGATTAAATCAAATAATGCAAAAAAAAAGCATTAACTATAGTGTTTAGCATAAAGTGAGTGCTCCACAGATGAAGGTTTTTATTGCTACTGGTGGTGGTGGTGCCATTGTTAATTTGGGTTTAAGGTAGGAGATCATATTTCAATGGGGAGGCCCGATACAGATATCCTGAAGGAGATGGCATGCACTTTTTCAGGTGAAAGAGTAATATATCTCAAATGGGACTAAAAGAGAAATAGGTGGAAGCATAAAAACTGAGTTGTCCACCATGGATGAAATAGGGAGTAGAAAAGAAATAGCTCAGAAGACTTGAGGCAAATACGTAGGGCCTAAAATCCCAGGCTAATGGGTTTGGAATTAATTTGTGAGTCAGTGAGAAACAGAGAACTCCAGACACTGGAATGTCAGAAACTGAAGGCTGGACTAAAGAAAGGGAAGGCAAGAGGAGGGGCATCTCAAGTAGGAGAACATTATGCTAAGTGAAATAAGCCAGATGTTGATTGCCAAATACCATATGATCTCACCTATAAATGGAACCTAATCAACAAAACAAGCAAGCAAGCAAAATAGAACCAGAAACATGGAAATAAAGAACAAACTGACAGTAATTGGAGGGGAGAGGGAGGAGGATAAGGGAGAAAGAAGGGGAAGGATCATCAAGGGAGAGGTATAAAGGAGCCATGGACAAGGACAGTGTGGGGGAGAAGGATTGAATGTGGGTGGTGGGGATGGGTAGGGCAGGGAAGAGTAGGGGGGGAAATGGGGACAACTGTAATTGAACAACAATAAAAAAGAATGTAACATGCATTTTAGAGATGAGGAGTTTGAGGAAGATAATGATAAAATTAGGGGGAAAAAGAACTGAAAAAAATGCAGAATTACAGAAATTTGAGGAGTCAAGAGAGGAGTCTCCTAGACAACAGGTGGCAACAATAAAGCATTAAATGCCCCTGACTGTTTATTTGGTGGAGACACAGCATTACTAGCAGGATGTTGGCAGACATCCATTTTAAAATTTATAATTTTATTACTTTACTTATATATTTAAAGCATATGCTAAACAAGAGATACAGGGCAAACAGTCTGAAACTGCTTTGGCTCCATCACTCAATTGCTACATTGCCAACTCAGTTAAAAATTTGCTATCTCTGGTTTTCAAATTCCTAGTCCGCCCCTGAAAGCAAATGGTTCATTTGTTCTGCAAAGAATTACTCTGAAGAAAATAGTCTTTTATACAAATGAAGTCCAAATTATATTATATTATTAATAATACTAAAATACTATTTTTAAATAACGTGTACTCCAGCATTGAATGACATCCTGATTCTGATTGATAGATTTTCAAGGTTTACATTGCACAGCACATAAGTTAATTTTTTCCTCACTCAAACTTTATTCTTTACATTTCATTTGTATAGTGAACATAAATTGATCATTTTATATGACAATTCTAAAATTAAATTAGAAAACAAATGTACTGGAGAAGCCACGATTATATGCATTTTAATGACTCACCTTGAATATCTTTTAAAATTTCAGTTGGCCAAAGAAGAAGAGCCTGAAACTCATTATTACTCTGTTAATTTGGAGTCTGCAATGATGCAACTTGGATGGGGCCCTAGGAGCTGTGAAAGCATCTTACCCAAAAATTTGGATGAGTAGAACTAATATGCATACTTTCAAAATGAGCTTTAATCAAAATTAAGTTTTGTAAATATATATTTCTAATTTAAAAATTAGAGATATAATAGGAAGAATCTAAATTTCTGATGTCTTTGTTAATATAACTAGAATGTGTTCAAAATTAATAGAAAATTATTAAAATTTTACATGACTCAGGCAAATGCCTCTAAAACTTTTGTTTAAAATATTTTCATATTCTAATTCTTAATTGTTTGTAGTATTTTCTTCCACATTCTGTCCTTTTAAAAATGGTTTCATCTTGCAAACTACTGTATTTTAGGTATAAAGGCATTTCTTGTTTAGAAAAAAATAGAAGACATCACATATCTATTTATGTCTCTCTTTCCCCTGGTTTTCATTTATGTTTCTCTAGTCTGATTCACTTTTATCAAGGTACTTTATCCTTGAAATTGACTTTTCAAGCTTATCAAAGGAAAACATTTTCCTGACTTCATTCTCTCTTGCTGCCAATGGAGACAAATTTTATTTTAGATCCAGCTAGGGAAACCTGGTTCCATTAAAGGCCTCCCCCCAGAGGATCTAAAAGAGTCACTAATCAATATTTTAAATCAAGTAGGAAAAATATATGATAAGAAGTAAAACACACACGAATTCTACACTATGTCCAGCTGTGACAGAAAGTGAGCTGACAGAACAGAGAAGCATGACAGTCTCAGGATCGAATGAAACCCTAGAGTCAGAGTGCGAATGTGAACATCTTTATATATACATGTAACATATGATTTTATATGTATGGTTATATATACGACTTTCAACAATCAAGGTAAAAAAATGAAAAGACAAAATATTAACATGATTTCTTCAGAAAATAGTTTTAAAATTCCATATAAAGCTGAAAAATATGACATTTCATAAAAAACTTCTTTTGTTTTCATTTATTAGAGATAAGCCTTACCTTCTTGTTTTGGTATATGGGGAATATAGTCTCTCAAATTTTAAGGGAAATATTATACATAAATGGATTGGTGCTACCATCTGTGTTCACTTAGATTTGAATATTGCTTCTACTGACCTTTAAAAGATACTGCACAAAATAGAACCTATATGATGTCGGGCTATTAAAGAGGTCCTCCAAGCAAAATGATGACACTTGCCTTGGTATTACCCTTTTTGGTCACTATATTGAATTTCAGACTCAAACCCGGGTTATTTATTGCTCTCTGTTCTTTTCCCAGTGCACTCACCTGCTTTATCTTTGATTTGGGCTCCTGCAGATGCAGTGATACATACACAAATATGGGCATGCAAACACACACAGATGCACACAGGAGCACACATGCATGCATCACACAGAGAAGGAGGGTTAAAAAAAAAGTCCTGAATGAAGATCAGATTTATTATAGTCTGTGGAAATGTCCTAACTTTGTGCTAGACTAATTGGCTTTGTTTTCTTTTTTAAATAAACACCTTTAGTAGTCCTTTGTATTGTGACAGGAGGTCTGAATAGGAAGGAATTGCCATGAAAAGAGCTAAATGACTACACATAATAGGTAAGATACATATGTTTTCCCCTCTCTTAATGGCTCAGGATTTAGAAGAGAGGATCTTGCCTAGATGGGAATGAAGGTAAGACCTCCCAGAGAGAGACTGCTTACAGAGAAATGCTGCTTATGACTCTCTGGGGACACTGATAATTCACTTTAAGTATTTCCTCTTATCTATCCTGACCCCCAGTACTTGGAAAACTTCAGCAGTTGGTTGTGTCTCTCTACCTTAGATTAATACTGCTTTGGGGGACATTATAAGGAGACCTGTGTCCAATAAATAAAATTATGTAAGCAGAACATTATAATTTTCCAAGGGAGGAATTTTGGTGAAGTAGATATTGGGAACACAGAGGGAATTCACAGGAAAATTGAGGTCCCCTAAAATCTCAGAAATATTAGGAAGGCAAGTTAGGAAACTTCCCATAATTAATTGTAGGGCTCATGTCATTTTGTCAAGAAGTTTAAGTTGACAAAATCAAAACAAAGTGAGAGGATTGGGAGAAATCTTTTTACATATATATACATATCATAGGTAAAAATACATACTAAACACATAGGCCCCTCAGAGCAAAGCATGATTTGCTACCACCACCCATTCCTCTGTGTTTATAGGTAGGCTGTTATTCATTTTTATTAAATGTTTTTGTCTCTTTCACCTTTATATTACAGTCTTACCTGGAATACAAACTACCTTTTCTCTTTATTTCAATTTCTTTTATTATAGCACAAAAGTCAGTAGGCAATTAGTAATATATGACTGAATTACTTAAAGATTCTCATTTGAAGTGAAAACAAAAAAAGAGATAGTTTCATTACTGTATAAAAGAATAAAGCACTCAGCAATAAATGAAACATAACTAAGCCAAAAATCAAAACAATGCCAATGTTTTGAGTTTATAATGTAGAAAAACAGTCATTTTTGACCAAATTAGAAGAAATATGGAACAATCATATTGAGGCATAAAAATACATTACAGTACATGTTCTTTTGTAACTGGGCTTTATTTTTTTGTTAGTTCACTGTTATGTTTTATTGTTCTTTTAACGATGTGTAAATGATGTGGAACAATTAACCTTTACTTAAAAAAAAAGTCAAATTATTTTTTGCCTGGTTAAAGAAACAAAATACTTCAGAAGACAGCATCATATCAAAACTCAATTTAGATAGCATCACTATTGCTAAAATGGAGATTGTATGCATTTCTATTCCTATTGGTTTTAGTATATTCAGGTGAATGAGAAACTTCTACTTGACTTTTATGGACAGATTGATCTAAAATTTTCAGGCCCTCCACACTCAACATTAAAGCTGAAAATTCAAGGCACTGACTGACATTTTGAGATCAAGTGTCAGCAAAGAGAATGCATATGCAGAGTACCAAATCTACTTTTCTTCCTTTCTGTAAATCTCTCTACTTAACAATGATATGAATAAACACATCAATGTTAAGTAATTGTGTAGCTAAACTACTTAAGATGTAAAAATATTAAATTATTGGAGGCTAGAGTTGGGGGCATGGGGCTAGATATGATTTTTAAGATATGGTTTACTTAATCATCAGTCTCAAAACCCAAGAATTATGGTCAGCTACAGTTGGAGAGCAAGAATACTCCTTAGCACAAGATGGCCTATGCTCATCTTCAGGAGTATGAAGAAAAAAAGATCAAGAATTTCTCATGTGGAATTCTAGAGAAAACCAGTCTGATGTTTAAGAGAGACAAGCAACAAAGTATATTTCATCTTTGAACAAAGAGCAATAGATCCATATTATAATCACCTAAAAATGTATGTGTATGTGGGGGGAGAGAGAGAGAGAGAAGAGATAACAAGAATTTCTAAAGATAAGATTCTTCAAAAACTGTCTTAGGATGATAACCGCCTTTTCCCCAGACTAATACTGCTGACTAATACTGCTGACTGCAGACTAATACTAATAGGTAGACTGACACACCTATTGTAGGATTGTCACATAATATATTAATGTTACTTGGGTGTTGCCCAAGGTCACAATGGCCATTTCAATTTAAATATTTTTCAAATCCAGCAAATACTAATGTGTATGCTAAAGAAATGAGCTTTTCTTACTAAATGACCCGATACATTTAAAATTCTGGAAGCAGATTTTTTAACACATTGCTCTGAGGAAAAAAGAGAAGATTTTCTAAAGAGGCACTTGCTAAAACAAACAAGAAACCTAATTTTCAAATTAGGCAATTAAGATAAAATGACTTTTGAGATGGACTAATTTCCCAGCTACCACACCCTTCCATTGCAAAATTTATCTTCTTTACAGATTATATGCAAAGGATATCTACATAAAAATAGACACATGGAAAAAATAGAATAATTTAAGTTGTTTTATCAATTATTGTGATATTGTTTTCAAGAAGGAAGCAGACAACAGTATCTTAATAAGATAGATTTATAGTCTTAAAAATAAGTAATTGCAAAATAACACATTTGTATGCATGATATTTGGACTAGTATATGGAACCAATATTGTACCTAGTGATCTTTGCTATTTTAACTGAATTTAATAACACCCCAAACAAAGGAGAAGCTTCAGGTAAAACAAGACAACACCTTCAATAAACTTTTAAAATGTAAATTTACCAATTAATTGACATTATCTATACTAACAATGCCTTTCCATTAAATTTTAAATGTACTGTACTTTCTGTAGGTACAACAACATACACAATATCTGTAACATTTATAAACATCAATAGCAATGATTTGTTTTTCTTGTTTTCAAGTTACCTTTATTTTTATACTTGTCTTTCATTTAGAACATTTGGGTTATTTTAACATTGGAAACTTGCTACAATAAAATGTTGTCATCCATGTATATTCCATTTAATTCAAGTAAATAGTCGCTAGGTGATTCCTTAAATGGTTACTAGAATATGTGATCTCTGTGATATGTTCATTGAATATAAACCAGACACTTTTGTTGGTAACAATATCAAACTTGAAGATTACTTAGAGATTATCCTATTAAATTCTGCATTTGCATAAGAAAATTGTCAGTAAAGACAGAAACAGATCACAACCATTAAAAAATAGCATTTCTAAAATTACAACCCAATGCCAGAATTAGGATCTAGCCAGCAATTCATGGTCCCCTAATTCAAGTGCATCCAAGTTCACAACAAAGATAAAATCTGTGTACGTAATATTATATCCTCATTCACAAAATTGCAGCTAAAAAACATGGCCACTCTCTCATGAGAAAAAGAGAAAATATATATATATACATGTATATATATATACATGTATACACACACACACATATATATGTGTGTGTGTGTATACACACACACACACACACACACACCACACACACATATATTCAGGAGCAGAAGATTGAAACTGTTAAGTCCAGAAAGAAAGGTACAGCCTCCCTGTTTACCTGAACACTGTATTCCAAGTACATTTTAACCCCCTTCCAGATGTAGAGGATGAAAAGTTCATATATAGCTGGAGGTTTCAGAGGACACCATGAGAAGAAATGGCATTTGACCATTGTCATAAAGAATGGTTCATAAAGGTGACTTTAAGCATGTTCATGATAAAGGAAATTACAAAAGTACCAGATTGAAAAGTGAACAGGATAATGAATGGTTCGCCTTGATTGGAGAAAAGTGAGATGTGATCTGAGAGGAAGGTGGAAGATCTTGTGTGCCAAGTTAGGAGTGTGAATCCTATCACAGTAAATGAGTAGCCATATAGAGGTTTCTGAATAGAGGGGAAACAATCAATGCTTACATTCATGCCTTTGTGGAGAGAAAGTTTACCCAAGCCAAGGAGGTCATGTCCTATTGGCCTTCATTCTTGAGTGAGAAGCAGAGAGTAATTGTTTTAGGTGGACTTAGAAGGAATGCAAACCACTAATATAAAGCATATGTAGAGAAAGTTGACCTGAGAAAGTTTAAGCTTCTAGAATATACTACAATTTCTTGCCCTTAACAGTTAAGATTTTCTGTCACTAGCAGTTGAAAGTGTTCTGGCTCACAATGGAATGTTCATCTAATAGCACTGTTCTGAGGGGAAGGGAGATCATAAATAGGGAAAAGTATTAGGGATTGCTTAACAGTGGAACTAGAGAGGCAGGAATGATTTCTGAGGAGGTTTGGAGAATTAATAGCTAATAATCAGGAAAGTTCTATCTATGAGTCAAACATTGGGTTGAACACTTTCAGATGTCATCTAATTTAATCCTCAGAAAAATTTATGATATAATGGATGAAAATAAATCTCCATCATGACAACATATTAAAAATAAATATTGCAAGAAATTATGGTTAAAGTAGGAAAGCTGGAATTTAAACCAGGTCTCTAATTTTAGGATCCAATATTTGAATTTTGTAATTAAAAAAAATTAAGTACTGTTAACATACAATATTATATTAGTCTCAGGTGTACAGCCCAGTGATTGCACATCACAAAACTCACTAAGTAATGATCTCAATCTATCTTGTACCCATCTGGCACAATACATATTATTTGAATTTCAGTGACTATATTCCCTATGGGGTACTTTACATCCCTACGACTATTCAGTAACTACCATTCTGTACTTTTTAATCTCTTAACCTTTTTTACCCACTCTTCCCAACACACCTCCAATCTGGCAACCACCAAAATGTTCTCTGTATCTATGAGTTTGTGTCTATTTCTGTTCTGCTTACTCATTTATTTGGTTTTACAGACTCAATTGTTGAAAGATATGTATTTATAGCCATTTGTTGTTCATATTTTTACCTTTTCTTCTCCTTAAAGAAGGCCTTTAAACATTTCATGTAACACAGGTTTAGTGGTGATAAAGTCCTTTAGCTTTTTGTTATCTGGGAAGCTCTTTAAATGTCCTTCTAAATGATAGCATATGCTGACTAGAGTAATCTTGGTTGTACGCCCTTGGTATTCATCACTTTGAATATTTCTTGCTAATCCAGCCTGCCTGCAAAGTCTCTGTTGAGAAATCAGCTGATAGTCTTATGCAAGCTCCTTTACAGGTAACTGACTACTTTTCACTTGCTGCTTTTAATATTTTCTCTTTGTGTTTACCTTTGGCATTTTAAATATGATGTGTCTTGGTGTGGGCCTCTGAATTCATCTTGTTTGGGGGTCTCTGTGCTTCCTGGATTTGTATGTCTAATTTCTTCACCTGGTTAGGAAAAAGTTTGGTAATTACATTTTCAAAGAGGTTTCAATTGCTTGCTCTCTCTCCTGGTACCTGCATGATGCGAATGTTGATGTATTTGAAGATGTCCCAGAGGCTTTACACTATGCTCATTTTGGGGGGATTTTTTTTTCTTTTTGCTGTCTGACTGTTTTTTTTGCCTTTTTATATTCCAAATCACTGATTCGATTCTTGACTTCATCTTCTTTATATGATTGCATGTAAATTATTCATTTCAGTTAGTGGATCCCTTTCTGACTGGTTCTTTTTATGGTTTCCATGTCCTTTTTTATGCTGGTGAAGCTCTCCCTAAATTCATCTCCTCTTCCCCTAAGTTATTGAGCATCTTTATAATCAGTGTTTTGAACTCTGTATGTAGTAGATTGCTTCATTTCATTTTGTTTAGTTCTTTTTCTCGAGTTTTGTTCTGTTCATTTGCAAAATCTTTCTTTGTGTCCTCATTTCAGTAGCTTCCCTGTGTTTGTTTCTATGTATTAGGAAAAGCTGCTACATGTCCTGGGCTTGGTAGAGTGGTCTAATGTAGTAGGTGTCCTGTAGGGTCTAGTGGAACAGCCTCCCTGTTCACCTAAACTGGGCACTCCAAGTACATTTTTACCCCCCTTCCCCCACCATGTGGGCTGTGTGCACTGTTCTGTTGTAGTTGAATCTTGATTGCTGTTGACATGTTAATGAGAGAGATTTACCTCAGGCCAACTGGCTGCAAGACCAGCTGTGACCACCAAGGAGAATCAGCTATGCATAAACCCATCCCTTAGAGCAGAGCTTACTTCTGCTGAGAAGTAAGAGGTGGATGCCCACTGAGTCCACCTCTCGACTGTGTAACTTATAGAGGTGCTTAGGTGGCACTTTCACATGGTCTGAAGCTGTTCACCAAGTACACTGGTTCTGGGGCCTCCTGGGAGGTGCAGGCCAAGTTCAACCACTACTTGTATTCTGCCCGGAGCCTCTTGGCATGTACTACAAAGTGATCTGCAGATGGCTACTGCTTGTGCTGAACCTAGAGGTGCCTAAGACAGGCCAAACTGTGAACCATGGTCAACTGCTTATAGTTCTGGGCCTGGGAGAGCTATGGGATATGTTGAGGCCAGCTGCTTCGTGTTTGAGAGATTTGGGGAAAGTCTGGAGCCTAAGCCAAGACAGATCACTTAGGCTTGGTTGGTATAGCTCAGTGGATTGAGTGAAGACTTACGAACCAAAAGGTCACCAGTTTGATTTCCAGTCAGGGCACATGCCTGGGCTGCAGGCTAAATCCCCAGTAGGGGGCATGTGAGAGGTAACCACACATTGATATTTCTCTCTCTCTTTTTCTCCTTCCCTTCCCGTCCCTCTAACAATAAACACATTTTTTTAAAAAGACCATGTATATGTAAAATTCACTGTAAAAGAAAATTTCCTACCTTGATTGTTTTTTTAAGATTTTATTTATTTATTTTTAGAGAGGGGAGGGAGGGGGGGAGAGAGAGAGAGAGAAACATCAATATGAGGTTGCTGGGGGTCATGGCCTGCAACCCAGGCATGTACCCTGACTGGGAATCGAACCTGCGACACTGGTTTGCAGCCCGCGCTCAATCCACTGAGCTACGCCAGCCAGGGCTCCTTGATTGTTTTATAATTACATCTGTTAAAATTAAAAAAGCAATTGATACTTACATTACATAAAATATTTTCTAAAGGAAAACATTTTCATTCATTGAGACACAATATTAAAGAACAGAATATATGTTTGTCTAATTTTCAAGAATATTATTTGGTTTCTTTCTCTATGAAAATAGTTTAGAATTAATAAGAAAGAGTAATTTCCCATTTAAAATAAGTCTAAGTGTGAAATCAAGGGAGAATATTTTTAGTTTCTCAATATATGGTCAGCTTGTCTTGAAGTTTCCTTTTGAAAATCTTTGCTTGTACCCACTAGAATCATTAAAACTTTAAGGAAATACTCATTTGCCAGAAGTTCATAAGACTTCAAATTCAAAAAAATGTAATGGAATAGCATGATACACAGTTACTACCCTAAAATCCAGATACAAAGCAAAAAGACCTATAAAGAAAAAATAAAAGCACACCAGTATAGCAGTGCACAGAAGTAAAAAAGCAAGTTAAAAAAGTAAGATATACTGGTAACATACTTGGTTAACATGCATATACACAATGTAATTATTATGATCAAATGAAGAAAATACTACAGCAAAAGAATTACTAAGGAAGTTTAATGTAGCAGATGAAGAGAATGGATGCGTTGAGAAGGTGATTAGTACCCTGTTTTCCCTGCTTCCTTTAAAGTTGTAGCTCTGCTCCCCTGGTTTATTGACAAGGTAAAATTGTCAGCTATGATTTTATGCAAATTTTATTTATTAAAATACTTCTGGATTGAGAAGAACATTGATATTTGATAGGAATCCGTATCTTTGAGCTTAGTGTAGTGACTCTTTTAACATCAGAGATCCTAGAAGTTATACCTATATGTTTCTTACAAGAGACATTAGCTCCTGTGGGGCAGAGGGTTGAGCTACAGTTCTCAGACCCAAATTATGCAGATGTTGTCTCCTTATATGTAA
The DNA here is from genome assembly GCF_004126475.2 of Phyllostomus discolor. Taxonomy (NCBI): domain Eukaryota; kingdom Metazoa; phylum Chordata; class Mammalia; order Chiroptera; family Phyllostomidae; genus Phyllostomus; species Phyllostomus discolor. The sequence continues at coordinate 122,157,322 of NC_040903.2, read as the reverse complement.
GCCAACACTTAGGCAGTACTTCTTAACCTGGGTTAATTTTTCCCATCAGGGAACACTTGGCAGTGTCTGGAGACAATCTTTGTATTGTCATGAAATGGGAGGAGGGTCATGCTACTGGCATCTCAAGATTAAAGACCAGTTAGCAGGACAGCCTCCCATACACACACACACACACACACACACACACACGTAATAATTTCATTGTGGGCAGAAAAATTATTTTGTTCGGAGTCTGTCCTATGCCTTAGTGATATTTACTAGCATTCTTGACCTCTGTGCATGGGAAGCCAGAAGCATCCCTCTTCCCCACATCATGACAATCAAAAATGTTTTAAAAAATTTCAAGTGCTTTCAGGAACAGGGAGTGGGAAGCATGCTGTGAAGCTGTGGTTCCTGTCTTATATCTGTTAATGAATTTGATGCCATATGTGCCCATTGCAGACCCATGAGTTTGAATGTAGTTGCACTTAAGAAGACCCTCTAATTAAAGTTACAGGGGAGTTTTCTACCTAGTTAAAATTTATTAACACACTATAATATAATAAAATCCAAAATAAAATAATGTTGGCAAAACCAAAATATATGTGACTGATATTATGTATAAAATATGATATTCGATCAAATATTGAAAATCAATAGGGATAAAATTGCTAATGACATGCTGGAATTCTACATGAACAAACTCTCACAGGTAAATTAGACACTCTGATAACTATGTATCACCAGCCACAGAGATAGGAAGCCAGTCTTCCTTTCCCAGCAGTGGCCTTTGACTTCCCACTTCCGGCTTGGTTTCATCATGCACTGGCTGAAGTTCCTTTAGGAATTCAACTTCTTACATTGTTATCTAACTTCTGAATGTCTTACACATTTTTTACTAACCAGAGATCCACATCTTCTGCATATTTTCTATTTTCCTCTGCATAAAGTGTTCTATTAGTGGCATTTTAAAATAAATTGATAAAATCACAGACCTGTTCATAGGATATATTATTGCAAACTATTATGTGTGGTTTATTTATGGTTTATTATTATTGTTGCTTTTTTATTTTCATGAGAGAAGAGCACAGTACTCAGAAAATGCTTAAATGCCATATTTGAGAAGAATACATTTATTTTTGGATGAGAGACAAGTCCATTTTTAACTAAGAAAGATTTAAAAAGCACATAATTTTTATAGTTTTTCATGTTATTTTTTATATTTATATATGTTGTGTTCACCTCTCTTAGAAAATATTTTTCCATAAAGTAAGAAAGGAAAGAGAAGAAAAGACCTTAGGAAAAGAAGCAACATAAATTTCTTCATTCAAAATACATTTAATTTAATCACATATTTAAAAGATTTAAGGAGAAAATAATTTTAATATTATGGAAATGCTATAATCATCCACTTGAATTTGCTTGCATACAACAGGAGTAGACAGAAGTACTTAGATGACAACATCAATAAACACAAGATGTGGCTGGTTGTCAGTTCTTTTGATCATTCTGTTAAGACTGGCTTGCTGTATCCTGCTTCTCTGCATAGATGCTGAAAATAAAACTTTTAATGAATATGTGTTTTTCTAAACATGATACTATGATTGGATCTGTATTATGACATCAACAGAGATAGAACTAGGGGGAAATGCATATATTTTTTCACATGGTCCATACACTGATAAACCAGTCTCCTTTCCAGGCAATCAGTCCTCAATTGATCAATAATGATATTGTGTCTATACTCTACATTGAGAAGCTCTTTAGGAAAGAAGACTTTCTATTTTCTTTAATGATTTTCTTAGATGGTTATCTATCCTATCATCTTCTCTGTAATACTGAGAAGTCAGGGGCAAGGCGATTGCCCACAATGGCAGGAGTTCAGCTAAAGTAAATTCATCCAGAAGATTTTCTAGAAAATAATATATCTGCTTTGGAAGTTCAATTTTCAAATATTCAGAAGAACTACAAAAACAAAATGCTTAAACAAATCTATTTTCAAGAGGGTCCATTATACTTCCTTATATAAGTCTGTGGGGAAATTAGGTAAGAATTATTTCTATGACATATTGACTTGAAATGAAAATTCTAGAGTATTTTTTATAAAGATTAATTATACACAATCTTATAAGAATATTGTTTCTTTTTTAAAGAAAATATCTTAATTACCTGGGAAAAGGAAAAGGTCAGGTTGGAGAAAATAATATAAGTATTAATATTTTCAAAATATTAACATTGCCTCAGGCTTCAGTTGATTAATGGTTCTAATAACTTCTGCCAACAACAAAAAATAAATAGGGCCATTTAATTTAAATAAAGAAATACTGTTAATAAATACTGAGTTCTATTAACAATCATTAATGTTATAAAAATGAAATATGAATGCCTAAAATATTTTGTTAATAAACTTAAAAGCTTTCACCAACCTACATTCTAGTCAAGTATATTACAAAGTTTTGTAGTGAGAAAATGAAATTAAGAAGGTCTTACCAAGTAGACATTAGCTTTAAGTTTTTACTCAGTACAGAAATCCTGAAAATGGCTGAGTTAATTGAGAATCTATCAACCTGACAAGTGTTATAGTGCTAGAAATTTAAGAGTAGTTTGACTCATAGATTAAACTATAGTAGGAGTGGATCAACAATCTTCATAAAAAAACAGTAAAAAAGTGTAAGAGCAATGATTTGTAAGTAAGAAATTAGATTCTTTACATTAAAATATAGCAAAGCATATATTAAAATGATAATTATAATAATTTCCATCTTGTGATATATGGTAAACAAAGTTTTAGCTACTTTGCAAGGTTATTTTAAATAAGTACTAGAAAAGTGGGAAACATTTTTTTTTGAAAAAGGAAAAATAAAGCTCAGTGATATTAAGCTATTTGTCAATGAGCATATATATCATGTTGAATTAATTAAACAAGGAGGCCATTAACCGAGGTGGCTCTAACTGCTGTGGCAGCCTACCTAAGCAAACCGAAAAATCTAGACCTGTAAATGCCTCAAGGTTATGAAACAGAAACATAAGGACAACCAATCACCAATAGCCACCCAGATGGAAGTGGAAGATACAAGGCAGATAAATGGTAATGGAAAAAATACAATAAAAATAAACTATTTAAAAATAAACTATATCCAGCCTTGGCTGGCATAGCTCAGTGGATTGAGTGCGGGCCGTGAACCAAAGTGTCGCAGGTTCGATTCCCAGTCAGGGTACATGCTTGGGTTGCAGGCCATGACCCCCAGCAACCTCACATTGATTTTTCTCTCTCTCTCTCTTTCTCCCTCCGTTCCCTCTCTAAAAATAAATAAATAAAATCTTTAAAAAATAAACTATATCCAATTCATAATTTCCTTCCATTACTTGTACCTTTTCTCTATAAAAGTCTCCCAGAGCTCCTATGGATAGAGCACTCCTAACCATTTACAGAGTGTCACTACTAATTAGAAAGGATTTTTACTCAAACTCTTGAACATTTTAATATGCCTTAGTTTATTCTTTAACAATAGTAATAAGTGATAAAAGCTTGGATTCTCTGGGTCAAACAATGTTCTTTAAGTGAACGCTCTCTTTGAAGTTATCTGGATAGAGGCAGGAATGTAATGATCGTAATGCAGTCATTACAAAAAATACGTTGAAAATAACCTTAAACTTACCATTTATGTTTCTGATTTAGTCCTTTGAATAATGTCAAAGATAAGTTTTCATGTCTTGAAAGTGAATTTATGTTATGGTGTAAACAAAAATCTATCACAATCAGATCATTTTGGTGAAAAAAGTAAGTCCAATTAAAAGCTTAGTGTGAAAACTCTACAATCATTAAAAGTATTTCTTTGCATTGCTTAAACAAACTCCATAGGCAATAGTACAAGAGAATTTTGAGGAAGGCAACAGTGAAATAATAACCAATGATTTTGAAGAGAAGTATAATCATCTAACATGTATATTCAAAAGTTTTATTTTGAAGTTTGACAGTATGTTGTACAGACTGAACATAAGTGCCCATAATAAAGGAGCACCCTTACTCCTTGGTGATCAAGGAGTCACCAAGAGGCTTTCCAAGAGGTGGAACTTAGCTATGATTTAAAATGAGAAAAGCGGCTGAAGAATTGTTGGAAACAGGAGAATGGAGAAATCAGAGCCTGGCTAAAGAGGCAAAACTGAATTACCCAGATCATGAAGTTGAGAAAAGATGGTCTGAATTAATGTGGAGAATAGGAAATACATCTGTATAAGTAGGGCTTTCCAGGTCGCTGAGCTGAAAGCTATTTTATTGTTCTGCTAATAAGTGAAAATTCTTGTCCATTCACTTATAAATTCACTTTGATAGCCTTTAATTTAATGTTTTTGGGGGTGAATATGAAAAACGCTCCCTTGTTTCCTCTTTTTTAATAGTTACTTTGTGTCATACTAATTTTAGATTAATCTCTAGTCACACTGATATTTTTAGAGCAATTTCACTATTTTAAAAAATGCAAAAAGTAGTTCTATTTGCTTAATACAGTCATTGTGTATATCTGGACACTACATCAAATTATTCAGTAATTTGTCTAACATTATTGAGCATACATGTTACTGTACATCCAATCTCTTTTTAGTAACTTTTTCTTTATAAGGTGCATGATATTTTGCTTTGGTTGGATATTCATTTTGACTAAAAGAAATTAACATGCACTCTTTGCTAGATTTCTTGAGAAACAGTAAGCCATAAAACACTGATCTATGGCTCCCTCCTCTTCATCCAATTTGGTCTTGCTTAGGAAACAGGTAAAGAACATGGGCTCATCAATAGCCCAGATTATTTTCTTTCATAAGTTTTCTCCATTTGAAAAATATAAATTGTAAGTGGATCATTAAATCTCATTTGGAGATGGCAAAAAGCTATTACTTAATACAATTTAACACTATCATTGTTTTCTTAAAATTTTTGTGTATATTTTATACCTTATAAAATAAATAGCTTATCTTTAATTGTAGGTGCCAGGAATGTTTATATATTATATACAATCATTTATATATTACATATAATATATTTATATATAATAAAAATATAATATATTTATAGTAAAGATGTGAATATGTATATTTTAACTGTGTTTATATATTATAAATACACACACATATATGTATATGTATATTATAAATGTGTATTTATATATTGTATATAATACTTATATATAATTTAATACTTATATACAATATATAGCTCTGGCTGGTGTAGCTCAGTGGATTGAGTGCAGGCTGGGAACCAAAGTGTCCCAGGTTCGATTCCCAGCCAGGGTACATTCCTGGGTTGCAGGCCATGACCCCCAGCAACTGCACATTGATGTTTCTCTCTCTCTCTCTCCCCCCTTCCCTCTCTAAAAATAAATAAATAAAATCTTAAAAAATATATATATAAATATATATCTATATATACACAGTTTTTTGTGTGTGACTATGACAAATTACTCCCATTATAATATTTATAATATATAAATCAAAGCCATAAAATAAAAAGTGATATTCAATGCAGTGTATATCTTCTCGAACTGACTTTCAAGGATATGTATTTCAAATTATATGTCTTTACTAAAATATTTTATTTGTACATTGAGATAAAATACTTTAAAGGATATCTTTGATTAAAAATAAAATGATATGATTTATGAAATTAAAATTATAGCATATACAACTAGAAGTATATGTATACAACACAAATAAAAATTTTAAAAAATATTTTAGGAGGAAAATAGGTATATCTTAGTTTCTTCATTTAATATACAGTACATATTTGAATATATTCACCCAATATCATTTTCATTTAATCAATATTCAAGTGGTCAATACTTTAATGGATAAATTAAAAATCACTTTACTGCTGTGATTGCATTTAAGAAATTATTCTAGTTTTCTTCAATAAGCTGTCTATATACTTTTAAATGATATTGAAGGAGAGCAGCATATGCCACCCCAAAATGTGCAACTTAGGCTTGTGGATTATATTGAGCTGGAGGCAATCAAGACCCAGCCTACTCAAGAAAAACTTTTATTTCCCCTTACCACCCTAAAGGAATTTAGACAGGGGGTCTGGCTCAGAGAGAGACAGAGAGAGAGAGCTATTTGAGAGATAACTTTCTGGCAGGGCAAACATCTGTTCTTATCATCCTTATGAATTACCCGTCCTCCTTTGAAACCTCATGACCTTATCCAATTCCTTAGCTCAGGATGCCCACTTGCATTGGGTCTCATTTTTATAGAGTTTCTGTATGTACAAAATTGAAAATTTGTTTTATTCATACTAGTCTGTCTTATGTCAATTTAATTACTACACCAGCCAAAGAACCTAGAAGGGTAAAAAAAAATTCTTCTAACATATATATGTATATTTTCAATGATTAATTGTAATGTTTCAAGTAAAAAAGAGCCAAAAAGTTAACAAAAGAATTTTATATAGTTGCAAAAACATGAATGAAATTAAACAATGGCTAAAAATTTAAGGTCTATTATTAAAATTACAATGTACTTTGCAATTTCATTCAGCAATTTAAAAATTAAATTAATTTTAAAACTATTTTTCAAAATATTATATTTACAACTTCTTATTCTGGTACACATAATGTGTGCGGACTAGTAATTGTAGAAGTTAAAAATATTATAAAATAAACCATCTGATTGCTAGGGATAAGCAATGTTCACAAGATTTAATAATTTAAATAATTTCTTTTTGGTAATTAAGCTTGTGGGAAGAGGCTATAGAGTTGTGTAAAATACCTCTAGGCCTTTTTTTTACTCACTAAACCACTCTGCATATTTTAAAAAGAGGCACATTAAGTGGAAATAAAAATAATTTAAAAAGTTTTAAGAAAATGCTTGCTTTATCATTATAATACATTTTTGCTAAGAACAAACCTCACTAAAGATTTTAAACATTAAACTAAAGAAGGTATCCAGCCATGTAATATAAAAAATAAAGATATTTATTGAAAAAGGTAAAAGATACAAGAAATGTTGTACATAGGACAATGATGCCTCAGTTCCCTTAAAAGTAAGCACCTTGGGACCACATAGAGTTCCCTCATTTTTCATCAGCTTCCCCATTGTATTTTTCTGAATCTCATCAATGGTCTGGAATCTCTTCCCCTTCAAAGGTGATTGAAGTTTGGGGAAAAGCCAGAAGTCACAGAGTGCCAAATCTTGGATGTAGGGAGGCTGAACTACTTGGGTGATTTGATGTTTCACCAAAAAGCTCTTCAGGATATGTGATGCATGAGCAGGCATGTTGTCATGATAAAACTTCCAATCACCAATTACCCATGGCTGTGGCCTTGTGAATCATCTCAATGGGTTTCCACAGAGGAATGTTCAAGCCTAATGCCAAATTTGATACAGATTCGTTAAGCTACTAGTTCAGTCATTTTTAATGCAATGACCACACAGTACATATGCTTACTCAATAACATCTATGATCCCCACTGACTAGTATAGTAAAGTCATTATTGTTCACACATGTGCATTCCAGTCCACTCTCCTTGGCTGCCAGGTTACATGATGTCCTGAAAACCATTCTCGTTATATTAATAATGGCTGGACTTTTTCCCAACAGACTTGGTATTTAGGCCCTTACAATGTAAATTCATCAAAGTCCTACTTACAATTATATCTGTGCTCCTTTAATCACTTTGGTTGGTTATTGTTTAATTGGATACAAATGAAACTAAACAGGAAAATAATGTGCCTTGGAGATACCAAATTTTTTTCTTATTTATCATGACCATTTCTTTCTCTATGTTTATATTTCAAAGAAGATAAAATTATATATAAATATAGGACTTCTGACCAATATGGAGGTGTAGATACACTTTGCCTTCTCACACAACCAAAGAAGGACAACAACAAATTTAAAAACAAAAAAATAACCAGAACTGCCAGAAAATTGAACTGTGTGGAAGTCCAACAACCAAAGAGTTAAAGAAGAAACATTTATCCACACCCCTAGGAGGAGTGGAGAGGACGTGTGGCAAGGCATTCGCTTGAGGACCAGCTGGGTGAGGTGGCAGCTGATAGAGCAGATGGACCCATTTTGCATGCAGATAAACAGGGAAGGACAACTGAGGAGCAAGACAGACTGCACAGCCCAGGATCCAGCATGGAGAAATAAAGCCTCAAAACCTCTGGCTGAAAAAATCTGTGGGCCTTGCAGGAAAGGCAGAAACTTTCAGCTTCACAGGAGAACTTGTTGGAGAGACCCACAGGGTCCTAGAATGTACACAAACCCACCCACCTGGAAATCAGCACCAGAAGGGCCCAATTTCCTTGTGGGTAGCTGGGGAAGTGGCTGAAAGCCAGCCTAGAGCAAGAAAGCTGCAAGGGTCCTCCTTTGACCCTTCCTCCACACACAGCACCACAATGCAACAATGAGCATTGCCCCAACCCAGCAAATACCTAAGTCTCTGCCCCTTACAATGTAACAGGTGTACTGGGACAAAAATAAAAACATGGCCCAAATGAAAGAACAGATCAAGACCTGGCTGGCGTAGCTTAGTGGATTGAGCGTGGGCTGTGAACCAAAGTGTTGCAGGTTTGATTCCAGTCAGGGTACATGCCTTTGTTGCAGGCCACAGCCCCCAGCCACCACACATTGATGTTTCTCTCTCTCTCTCTCTCTCTCTCTCTCTCTCTCTACTTCCCTTTCCTCTCTAAAAATAAATAAAATCTTAAATAAAAAGAAAAAAAAACAGATCAAAGCTCCAAAAATTGAACTAAGTAATGAAGAGATAGCCAACCTACCAGATGCAGAGTTCAAAACACTGGTAATCAGGATGCTCACAGAAATGGTTGAATAAGGTTACAAAATAGAGGAAAAAGTGAAGGCTATGAAAAGGAAATAAAGGAAACCATACAGGGAAGCAACAGTGAAGAGAAGGAAACAGGGACTCAAATGAAACATCTGGAACAGAAGGAAGATATTGACATTCAACCAGAACAGAATGAAGAAACAAGGATTCAAAAAAGTGAGGAGAGGCCTCCTGGACAACATTAAATGTTCCAATATCCAAATCATAGGGGTGCCAAAAGGAGAAGAGCAAGAGCAAGAAATCAAAAAGTTATTTCAACAAATAATGACGGAGAACTTCCCTAATCTAGCAAAGGCAATAGGCTTCAGGAAGTCCAGGAAGCTCAGAGAGTCCCAAAGAAGCACACACCACGGCACATCATAATTACGAATAAAAGTAAGGAAAGAATCTTAAGAGCAACAAGAGAAAAGGAGGCAGTTACCTACAAAGGAGTTCCCATAGGGCTATCAGCTGATATCTCAAAAGAAACCTTGCAGGCAAGAAGGCGCTGGAAAGAAGTATTCAAAGTCATGAAAGGCGAGGACTTACATTCAAGATTACTCTCTCCAGCAAAGCTGTAATTTAGAATAGAAAGACAGATAAAGTGCTTCCCAGATAAGGTCAAGTTAAACGAGTTCATCATCACCAAGCCCTTATTATATGAAATGTTAAAGGGACTTTTCTAAGAAAAAGAAGATGATCAAAAATATGAACACTAAAATGATGACAAAGTCACAACTATCAATAACTGAACCTAAAACAAAAAAGCAAACAAACAACTAGAACAGGAAGAAAATCACAGAAATGGAAATCATATGGAGAGTTATCAGCAGGGAGGGGGAAGGAGGAGAATGGGGAATAAAAGTACAGGGAATAAGAAGCATTAATGGTAGGTACAAAATAGACAGAGGGAGGTTAAGAACAGTGTAAGGAAATGCAGAAACCAAAGAACTTATATGTATGACACATGGGCATGAGCTAAGGCTGGGGGCGATGCTGGTGGGAGGTGTATAGGGTGGAGGGGAATAAAGGGGAGAAAACAATTGGGACAACTATAATAGTATAATCAGTAAAATATACTTTAAAATTCTATATAAATGTAAATGTGTGTATATAAACTAATGCACAAGAATTCATTAATATAATAAGCATTGTAAGATGCACAAGAATTTTTTTATGCACAAGAATTCATTAATATAATAAGCATTGTAAGAACAGAGGTCTTAATAAACTAAAACATAAAAAAGTTCAAGTGCTGAAAAAGGTGTTCTGTAAGAAATATAATAATTTGACATCTTTCTTCATTTAGATATTTTCAGATATCAATCTATATACAGTAAGTCCTCAGATCCTCCTAAATTCTAAATACTAAAGACTAGTCATGCAAGAATCAAGAGGTACGCAGAATGTACATATTCTTATACCATTTGTTATCAATTTAAATTACTCAACACATTTACTCAATAGCTATAATGTAAAATATTTCATGCTGGGTATACAAAGTAAATAAAACATAGATTATTAGCTGCAATAATATAACTAATTGCTGATGGTGGCATACATGCATGTACATGTATTCATGTATATATGCATATGTGCATGAAAAAATGTCATATTCCATGAGTCCTCCTTACATGTAGCATGGCTAACCAAGTTAAAAACAAATATCAATTATTTTCATATTTTTAAAAGTTTTTATTTATTTATTTTTAGAGAGGGAAGAGAGGGAGATAGAGAGAGAGAGAGAAACATCAATGTACAGTTGCTGGGGGGTCATGGCCTGCAACCTAGGCATGTACCCTGACTGGGAATTGAACCTGCGACACTTTGGTTTGCAGCCCGCGCTCAATCCACTAAGCTATGCCAGCCAGGGCTTGTTTTCATATTTAAAAAAAAAAAAACACTACAAAAATTAGACTATCTTTTAAAAAAATACTATTGGAATTCCTGTATTACTATTTTTGCAGGATTAAGTAGGTCTTGGTAGGCATACTGGCTAGACAGCTGGCAGGCAGTATGTGCCTGAAAAATGAACGTTTTATTCACTCAGAAATATTATGGAGTTGTTAGCCCTTCCTTGTAAGCAAATGTTCAGACACTTCAGCAAATTCTTCCAAATACTTGGGAATACATGAAAGGGAGGTCCTTGAAAGACATAATGCAGCCTCACTTAGAACTGGCAATACAGTTGGCAACCAGCACCCTCCTGGACAGGACAGGAAAGCTTGCCTCTGAGAGCAAGTGCTGTCGGACTACACTGACTGCTCTGCAAAGGCAAATTAGGACACAATGCTTTCACCTACATCAAGTGAACTAGACTTTGCCTATGTCTGTCGATGCATTTCAGTCAGTTACCTCCCTGTCCCACTAGAGACAACTGTGCCATTATTTATCTTCATCCACTATTGAATGTTAAAATATTGAACTGAATGTAATATTTCCTATGGGACTTACTAAGAAGAAAAAGCAAAGGAAATTTAACTGACCGATAGAATTCTGGACATTAGTATACTCTGTGGAGATACAGATCTTGGTTTTTGAACCTTCAAAATTCCCTAGAGCCACTGTGTTCTCCACAGCTTTTCTTTCTGCCAGTGCTTTCCTGGTGAGGTGTGAGCAGAGTGAAATGAATCGCCCTAATAGTTTGGGGAATGCTGGAACTTTGTGCACTTACACTGAACTTTGTGGAAAACTCTGGAGGAGGCACAGAGTCATGTGATTACCAAGAATGAAGTCTTCCAAACTTTGTTAACTTTCTCTGTGGTCACTTGAGGATGTGAATTATTCTGAGAGAACTGAGGAGAGGTATCTCTTTTATAATTCTTTTTCTCTCTGACACGTGTTTTCATGTGAACCTCTCAACCATGCACTTATTGTCCTGAGTATAAATGCCAGCCAGGGAGGGAAAAAGCAATACTGAAGTGCTGAATGAAACCTGCCATCTAAAGCTACATTACTTGGAGAAAAAACTAGTAATTAATTGGAAATCAGCCAAAGTACCTGACAAATAATATTTTCCATATATATAGGAGTTTCTATACAACAGGAACAGGGAATAGTTAAGCAACAGTCAGAACCTTGCTCCTCACCTCATACATAAATGAATTTGTTGACATTAGTTCCAAATATAATCCTTCTATTCCTTAATTATTCCTTCAAATTTGAAGTCAGTTAATTCAATCTGCCGATGTCCTTAAGTCTAATATAAAAATAGACATGTTTGGACTAAATCTTGTATTCTTTTTCTGACTTACAAAGGAGCCACAGAAAGAAAACAACATTGTTGTTTATTAAAGTTTATAGTTTCATCTAATTTATTATTTTCTTGAAGACTTTGCCACTGTGTATTTAAGAAATAGTACATCAATTAAAAATTATAGCAGCCTTAATGGAGCTAGAACAGACTGTGTTCAGTTTGTTTTTCCTCTTTCAGCAATATCCACTCCACCTGCCATAAAAATTATCGAGGCCTCCTTGAAAAATCCAACATCAAGTAGACATCATTAAACTTTTTAAATTTATGAACTTAGTTACTTTTAATATTAAAACAAATTTTTGTTAGAGCTTTAACAGCAATTTCAATAAGAATAGCTTATAACCTTATTATTCAAATCTCACAGTTAAACAATACCTGTTAAGAAAGCTAAGCAAAAGTTCAGCACCAAATATCTGTCTGAATTATCTCAATATTAATAGATAATTATGCAATCTACCAGATAATTTTGCAAACTTCATATCTGCAAAATTAGCATTTCAATGATTAGGTCTCCACAATTGAAACAAAAGGATTTCTTGAAATAGGTGGATAGCTGGGCAAAGGGCAACAATGCTGAAGTAGAAACATGAACTGTGAAAAAAAGGCAATATTATAATTTGCATCAGCATTACTTCCAGTCTTCACTTTACTTCATTATGCATGGCCAGTTTTTAATATTAGGCTTGTTGATTTTTTGGCATTAACTCACTGAAGAACACCATTATAATCATCACACACACACACATACAGACACAAATACAGTTCTCATCTATTAGTGTATATCAGCTCAGGCAATGCCCAGATGTAGGGGACATTATAGTTTAAATAGGGAAGCCATAATATACAAATATTTTATCCTAACCCAACTTCAAAATCACCTCATTTTACTAGTGACATTCTGTATCATTGCTTCCCTCCTCCCCCACCAATAACACAGAGAAAAGTATTTACTTACACTGCACGATGAGCTGCACCAAGGCCTCTCTTGGTTTCACATTAAAACCATTGTACTGGCTGGTCTGACATCTGTACATTCCTGACATTTCCCTAGACACATTCACAATCCTCAGTGTTCCGTCATAGCTCTCCATTTGCATTGACCCATCTGGCATTGCGACTTCTTTATCTGCTCTAGACCAAAGGATGATGGGTTTAGGTTTTCCAGTTACTTGACACTGCAGTTCTATTGTGTCTCCTTCTCTGGTGACCAAAGGTGATTTTTCCTGTGGAACAGTCAGATTGGGTGGAACTTGAAATGGGAAAAAGAAAATTTTTCAAAGTTAGTATAAACTGGTAAAGCATATTCAAACACAGAAAATCATAAGGAAACAATTTCTGCTGGTTGAAGATGTGTGATAATTCAAATGACAAAAATTATAGAGATCTTGGGAATAAGTGGCAAATACTGTCCTTGAAATAATTCTGAATTGTTTATACAGAACTCACTTGAATGAGGTCTTCAAACTTTAGCAAAATAAATAAACATTAAATTAGACTGTAAATGGCCAACTTATGAACAATCTACTCAATGACTTGTTGTTATCAGCCATTAACTGGGTCTTTAACATCTGCGATTCACAGAAAAGCAATCCTGCTTGCTGGGAGTGGCGTCAGCTTTTTAGTCTTCCGCTTTATATGCTGCTATATCTTACCTAAACATGCTATAAGAAAAGGTAAGTGACAATGTAAACTGAGCAGGCATGGTAAACACAGGTAGTAGGAAAGGGAAAAAGAAGAACCTTTTTCATACAGTTAGAAGTTTTGACTGGTTTAGAAACTGTTGCCAAATTGCTAAGGTTTAAGGTTTGCTTTCTCCCTAGTAGAAATGAGATGGAACAGCTCACTATAATGCCATGCTCGGATAATCCACTGTATTCTTTTTTGAATGTTTAATATTTTTTGAGGCTTATATTTAATATAATTTCACTTTAAGACATTTTGAGACCACTGTAAATAGTTTGCCATAATGTTGCTGCTATTTCTGTAAAATTAATTTTAAGTGAATTTTAAAAAATACGTTTCGATAAGAATTGTAATTTTTCAACTTGTTATTTTCTGATTTATTGAAAATATTTATGAGAAAATTAGGTTGATATTACTGGAACTCAATTTACTGTGCTAGAATGTATATGTATGTTATGATTTAGGACAAAATACAAACTTCCAAGAGGCAATTGGTACCTAATGAATTTTCTCACAAATAAAATCATCCATTTCATTGTAAGACTTTTATTTTTAATACAATGCATATGAATTCAAATGTATTTATGCAATAGAACATCAACAAAAAGGATGGACTAAATTAAATGCCAGAGTAAGAATACACAGAAATACATGAATAAGCCTTCCTAAAGGCGCAATGTGCTCCCTTTGGAGAGCACTGCACATGGGTGAAAAGGCTGACATTTTACTCTCCCCTGCAGCATTGCTGTGCTCCAGTGTCCAGGAATGAAAGCAAACACAATTTTTAAATTATCTGTCGATGAATATTTAATTTTTTCATATAGAAAAAAAAATTTAAGTCCAAAGTGATATGAGAAATAATTATCTTACTATGTATCTTCATGTATACTTTTTCACTTAATTCCTTCATTTACTTCTTATCTTAAATAAGTAGTGAAATGATAAAAAAGTAAATAAATAATGCATAGCATCTTGGAAATGAGAAAATATGGAACATTAAAACATTAGGCACAACTTCCTATAAATATACATATATATGTGTGTGTTGTATGTATATACATATGTATGTATATGTTATTAACACACATATATATGTATGCATACACACACACTAAGAATTGCCATTAACAAAGCATATATTTAAGTGTGGCTACATTTTAAAAACCTGCGTGATCAAGTAATTTCATTTAATTATTTCTTCTTGTAAATACAAACAGTTAAATGGTTGTGTTAACTTACTCCTTTACAAGTAAACCACAAGGGAATGATACAATTCTAAGCAGCCTCCTCTAACAATGAGTTCAAAGAGAAGCTGCAGTATTTACTTACCTTGCGAGAGAAATCACAAAGAATAAGAGCAATAACCTCAGCACTTAACATTAATTATGCTCCCACTATGTGCTGGACAAACTTAGGGATTTACATTTTCATTTAATTCCCTGAATAATCCTAAGGATTGTTTAATATTAAAATTTAACAAATGAAAATCCTGAGAATAAAAGAAGAAAAATACTTTGGTTTGAATGTATACATTCAAGAAATGTATACATTCAAGAAATAAAATACATTTATTTCTTGACTTATTAATTATTAACACACTTCATCTGGTAATTAAAAACTGTAACTTTTTTTGTTTCTTTCATAACTTCTCTTTGCTCACTACTTCCTAACTGCTGCTTTGGTTTCTCAATCAAAAATGTCTTATGTCTGCCTATTTCTCTTCATGACTGTACTGATTTCTTAGTAGAGGTCATCATTTTCTCTTTTTTTGACAGTGTCCTAATTGGTCTTTCTGTCCCAGTTTGAACAAAATTCAAACTGAGGCCAATCTGTTACAGGTGGATAATACAGAGACATGATACCCAAAGCAGGTTCCAGTAAACTATGGTGTCTGAAATGAATAACTGGAGTTAGCACCAGACTCCTGTTCACAACTGCTCTGCTCCTATGGGCAAACTGGACTAATTGTCCCTGCCCATCTCTTCATCACTAGCCCAGGGACAATAAAACAGAGTCAAGGTAGAAATGTGAGGGTGTAAGGTATAATTGACACACATTTCACAGATTACCTTATTTATCTATTTTATGTAATATACCTATTTCTATCTTATATATCTATATTAAGACATTAGAATATTTTCCCAATATAAACCCAAACTGTTTTTAAGATATAGTAATCCAAATACATATATAAATTTTGATAAATCTATGTGAAATAAATGAAAAGAAATGATAAATTATAAGATTATTATGTGGAGTATTCTTATTTGAAATCTTCCATCCTCATTACTTGCAAAAACAAGCCAGGTGACCTTGGCCAAACTTAACCACTCTGAGTATTAATTTTTACATTTTGAAACTGAGAATTTGCATTTTATGAGCTCCAAGGTTATTAATGTTTGATTATAAGAACAAACAGTAAAGCCCTGGCTGGCGTAGCTCAGTAGATTGAGCTTGGGCTGGGAACCAAAGTGTCCCAGGTTCGATTCCCAGCCAGGGTATATTCCTGGGTCGCAGGCCATAACCCCCAGCAACCGCACATTGATGTTTCTCTCTCTCTCTCTCTCTCTCTCTCCCCCACTTCCTTCTCTAAAAATAAATAAAATGTTTTTTAAAAAAAGAACAAACAGTAAAGGCTTAAAGATAAAAGTGGTGTTAAAGTATTTATTTCATGATTTAATAAGGTGATTATTCAAAGATTTTATTACATTAGGCCATTCTAAAATAGACCTTTAACTAGCTATGCTTTATGTTTATCATGTAAAATAGTTCAAAAACTCCATTTGTAAATTTGTTTGTTATTCATTTATTTAGATAAACTTTCCTCCCTATGCAGTCAAAATTATTGAAATGTAAACTTAAATTTTAATCTAGGTAACTTGAAAATAAATTTTACATAAATTAGCCCAATTGTTGCACAACAGCAAAACATAATTAAACTATGTTTACTTTTCATCTCTTCCATGGAGCTTTTTAAATCTTGAAATTGGAGTTACTGGTAATTCTTTCTCTGCAACATTCTTGACCAAGACAGTTTATAACTTCTCAAAGTTCTTATAGGCTTCTCTCTCTCGCTCCCTCCCACATAAAATTTTCCATTCTCTGGAATCTTATACTCAACCCTCTTTATTACTATATATTTTCTGTTATGAGCACTAGTTGGTTCTCACAAATGTATCTGTTTTATTTGTAGATAATATGAAGGCCAACTTTAGCCCAAGGTTCTTTCAGTTTATGATTGCACACTTTTTCTATATTCCAAAAGTGTTTAAAATCTCCGCACTTAAAAACCATTTATTTCTTGACTTATTAATTATTAACACACTTCATCTGGTAATTAAAAACTGTAACTTTTTTTGTTTCTTTTATAACTTCTCTTTGCTCACTACTTCCTAACTGCTGCTTTGATTTCTCAATCAAAAATGTCTTATGTCTGCCTATTTCTCTTCATGACTGTACTGATTTCTTAGTAGAGGTCATCATTTTCTCTTTTTTTGACAGTGTCCTAATTGGTCTTTCTGTCACCAGTCTAATTCTCCTAAGTCTCCTGTTATCCTGTCATAAATTTTATCATCATAAATACCATTTTGTTCATGTTGCTATGAAAACTACAAACCTCAATGAGAATTCTAATAATACTGCTTTAATTAAAAAAAATTGAGAACAGCCCGATAGAAAGGTTATATAAATGGTGGTACAAGCACACAACAATATGATGCACCCTTTTTAATCATAACATAATAGACCTACATTTATGGAGAAAGATACTTATATTTTTAATGCAAGAAAAGGAAACTAGTAAATAGTATGACCATTGTTAGTAAATGAGTAAAATATGTTTACTGAGCAGTGTAAACAGACATATCACACTTTTATACAACAAGAGCCATATGCTAATTAATGTTAATGGAGGGCTTCTTAAATGGGAGACTGTATATGATTCATCTTTATATCACCAGCATTCTGCACTCTATTTAGCACATAATAGGAACTCAGTAAAAATATTTAAGCACATTAAGACAGGAAGCAGTTGGGCCCTGATTCAGAGAAGACAAGGAGACTTATATGTGGAAAAATCTAAAAATGTTCCAAAACACAAACAGTGGCTCTCACTTAATGTGGGATTATTGGTAACTAAATTTTCTCTGTATATATCTTTCATTTTTCAATCTTCCACAAATTATGCAATGCATGTTAGCATATTACAGGCTTCAAAAAGCCCAGAGAAACTTAAAATGTCAATGCAACCTAGTTTTCAATGCTTATCTGATAAAACTTCATTTTTTAATAACACAAATATATCACTCAGGAAATCATGCTCTAGACAACATAGTTTGAGAAATGCTCTTCTAGAATTTCTCACCCTTATAACATTCATTCACATTTGATTTTACCAACTAGTGAACCTTAGTGCTCTTGAACAAGCAATTTTTCCCTATCTTCAGCATGTATTCTAGCATCCCATGACTTCCCCTTGTATTGAGATTCTGTTCAAATGTTACCACTTTCATAACTTTGCCTAGCCTAGGCTGAGGTGGTTGCTCACTATTATACTGTACACTCATTTAACCTGTACTTGTGGCTTTGTTCTATATCTTTTCTCATGTTTATATCTCTGACCAGATAGCTCCTTGAAAGCAGTGGCTTAACCTATGTCTAAAATCTGGTGCCTTGCTTTCCTATTTGGCACAGACCAGGAAGGCACAAAATAATTGAGAAAGGAAGAGGGGTAGAAATAGAGAGAAAGATAATGAGTAAGAAGATAAAGAGATATAAATATAATAGAAATAAACATAATAGATAAAAATCATAAACATTTTAGAACAAAAGTGAAAAATAACAATAAAATGTAATGGTAGCCCTGGCCAGCGTAGACTGAAGGGTAATGGGTTCAATTTCCTGTCAGAGCATATACTTAGGTTGCAGCTTTGATTCCTGGTTGGGGCACTTAGGAAAAGGCAGTCAATTGATGCTTCTCTCGAGTGTTGATGTCTCTCTCTCCCTCTCTCTCTTTCTCAAACCCTTCTTTTCTCTAAAGCAATGAAAAATTGTCCTTGGGGGTGAATTCAGCAAAATAGCATGAGACAAAGTCGATATTCAAAAATAGTTGATATTGGCATTTTTATATGCCAATAATGAACTAACAGAAAGGGAAATTAAGAAAATAATCCCACTCCCAATTTCTTCAAAAATAACAAAATACCTAAGAATAAATCAAGGATGTAAAAGACCTATACTTGGAAAATTATAAGACATAGAAGAAAGAAATTGAAGAAGATATAAATAAGTGGAAGTACATACCGTGTTCATGGATAGGAAGAGTTAACATCATTAAAATGTCCATACTGCCCAAAGCAATCTGTAGATTCAATACAATTACTATCAAAATTCCAATGAGGTATTTCACAGAAGTAGAACAAATATTTCAAAAATTTATATGGGACAACATAAAGCCTCACATAAGAACATGGATCTTGAACAATAAGAACAAAGTTGGAGGAATCATGCTACTTAACATCAAGCTATACTACAAGGCCATAGTAATCAAAACAGTCATAAAACAGATGCATAGATCAATGGAACAGAACAGAGAGCCCAGACATAAAACCACACCTTTATATTCAGTTAATATTTGACAGAGGAAGCAAGCACATAAATTGGGCTAGAGAGTTTATTCAATAAATGTTGTTGGGAAAATTGAACAGATACATGCAGAAAATGAAACTAGACCACCTTCTTATACCATACACAAGAATAAATTCAAAATTGATCAAAGACTTAGATGTTAGACCTGAAATCATAAAAATCCTAAAAGAAAACCTAGGCAGTAAACTTTCAGACATTGCTCATAGAAATTTTTTATCAGATATATCTCCCTATGAAAGGGAAACAAAAGAAAAAATAAACAAATGGGACTTCATGAAACTAAAGGGTTTTTGCAGAGCAAAGGAAAATGTTAACAAAATAAAGAGAGAGCAGACAGAATGAAAGATCATATTTGCCAAGATATCAAATAAGGGGTTAATATCTAAAATTTATAAAGTACTTAAAACACTCAACACCAAAAAAACAAACAACCCAATTAAAAAATGGGCACAAAACCTGAACAGACACTTCTCCAGAGAGGACATACAGGTGGCCAATAGACATATAAAAAGATGCTCAATGTCACTACTCACCAGAGAAATGCAAATTGAAAACAGAATGAGATACCATCTCACAGCTGTGAGAATCACTATCATCAATAAATCAACATGCAACAAGTGTTGATGAGGCTGTGGAGAAATGGAAACCCTTTTGCACTGTTGGTGGGAATGCAGACTGCTGCAGCTGCTGTGGACAGCAGTATAGAGAGATAGCTCAAAAATTGAAAATAAATCTACCTTTTGACCTAGCAATCCCACTACCAGAAATATATCTGAAGGAACCCAAGACGCTAATTTGAAAGAACATGAGCACTTCTATATTCATTGCAGCATTATTTACAGTTGCCAAGATACGGAAGAGGCCCAAGTGTCCATCAATAGGTGAGTGGATAAAACAAAATGGGACATTTACTCAATGGAATTTTACTCAGCCATGAAAAAGAAGAAAATTCCACCCTTTGCAACAGTATGGATGGACCTGGAGAACATTATGCTAAGTGAAATAAGCCAGTCAGAAAAAGACAAATAAATACCATACAATGTCACTCATATGTGGAATCTAATGAACAAGCTGAACAAGCAAACAAGCAAAACAGAGACAGAATCATAGATGCAGGGCAGGTGACAATTATTAGGGGGCAGGTAACAACTATTAGGGGTGGAGGGATTGAACAAAAAGAAAAAGGACGTATGGACATGGACAACAGTGTGATGACTGCTGCAGGGGAGGACATATAAGGAGAGTAAATGCTAATGAAAAAATGCAATAAAGTTTAAAATCTAGGACACACAAAAATAAAAGCAATGCAAAAGTGTCATCAGGGGTGAAGATAAAAAAAAGAAAATGTAGTAATTGTACAATCAGTAGCCTATACAAGTAGTAGAATCTCCTGAAAAATATATTGTTAGTATAAATTTCAGATGAAGTTCTTGAGATGTATGGAAGTATATGTTAGAGTTTAGAGACTCAAAAAAAAAGGGACCTTATAATTTTCCTTTTCTTTCTCTCTTCATTTAAAGGTTTAGAAGGAGGCTGCACATTTTTTAGAGTAGAATAAAGTGCTAATTCAGAGACATGAAATTTATTTTGTTCATGTTTATTATGTCTTTTATCTAATTAACATATTTTAAAAATATTCAGTTTCACCATAAAGACATTAAATTAAATTAAAACATTTGAAATGTCCGCACTTCATGATGCACATTTATTTGCAATGTACTGGCTAGAAAAAAGTTCTTCCTAATAAAAATGCAGAGCTACATCTTCTGACATATAGTGTATGTATGTGCTGCCCTTACTTTGATTTTTCTTATCTGCAATGCTACTGTTAGAGATTCAATATCAGAGAAACTTGAAAAACATATGAGACCAACATCTATTATTCCAAACACAACCAAATAGACACATAATTTGGACAAACTGGCTTTCTGTCAACTATTCCTTTGCATCATAGACTATAAAATAAAGCAAATAAAACTATTTGACCTAATAAGTGAGTTTGACAAAACAGTGGAATACAAAGTCAATATTCAGAAATCAAAGGCACTTTTGTACACCAACAATGAGATATCAGAATCAGAAATCAGGAAAAATATCCCACTTGTTAAAGCAACAAAAAAAATAAAGTATCTAAGAATAAACCTAACCAAGGAGGTAAAAGACCTGTACTCAGAAAACTACACAACACTGAAGAAAGAAATTAAGGAAGGCACAAATAAATGGAAACATATACTGTGTTCATGGATTGGAAGAATTAACATAGTCAAAATGTCCATACTACCTAAAGCAATTTATAGATTCAATGCAATCCTTCTTAAAATACCAATGACATATTTCACAGATATAGAACAAACATTTCAAAAATTTATATGAAACCATGAATGATCCCCAATATCCATGGCAATCTGGGAAAGAATAAAGGAGAGGTATCACAATACCTGATATCAAACTATATTACAAGGCCACTGTAATCAAAACAGTCTGGTACTGGCATAAGAACAGATACATAGTTCAACGTAACAGAATAGAGAACTCAGAAATAAATCTAAGTCTCTATGGTCAATTAATATTCAATGAAGGAGCAGAAGCATAACATGGAATAAAAATAGCCTCTTCAACAAATGGTGTTTGGAGATCTGGACAGCTACAGGCAAAAAATGAAATGTGACCACCAATTTATACCATATACAGAAATAAATTCAAGATGTATAAAAGACATAAGTCATGACACCATAAAAGTCCTAGAGGAGAACATAGGGAGGAAAATGTCAGATATTCCACACAACAATATTTTCACGATATGTCCCTTAGAGCAAGGGACATAAAGGAAAGCATGGGACCTCATCAAAATAAAAAGCTGCATGGCTAAAGGAAACATTAGCAAAATGAAAAGGGAACCAACTGTATGGGAAAATATATGTGCCAATGATACTTCGGACAATGATACAATGGACTATGGTTCGATCTCCAAAAATATGTAAATAACTCACATGACTCCACTCCAGGAAGACAAACAATCCAATTAAAAAATGAGCACAGGCCCAGCTGGTGTAGCTCAGTGGGTTGAGCATGGGATTGGGAACCAAAGGGTCGCCAGCTCAATTTCCAGTCAGGGCACAATCCTGGGTTTCAGCCAGGTCCCCAGTAGGGGACACATGAGAGGCAACCACACACTGATATTTCTCTGCCTCTCTTTCTCCCTCTCTTCCCTTCTCTCTAAAAGTAAATAAATAAAATCTTTTAAAAAATGTTTTAAAAAGTGGGCAAAGGACCTGAACACATAATTCTTCAAGTGGGACATACAGAGGGCTTCAGAGACATATGAAAGGATGCTCAGCATCACTAGCCATCAAAGAGATGAAAATTAAAACCACAATGAGATACCACTTCACACCTGTCAGAATGGCCATCATAAACAAATCAACAAATAATAAGGGCTGGTGAGGTTGTGGAGAAAAGGGAACCCTAGTACACTGTTGGTGGGAGTGCAGACTGGTGCATCCACTGTGGAAAACAGCATGGAATTTCCTCAAAAAACTGAAAATGGAACTGCCTTTTGACCCAGCAATTCCACCGCTGGAATTATACCCTAAGGATATGGAAACACTAATTTGAAACAACTTATGCACCCCAGTGTTCATAGTAGCACAACTTACAATAGCCAATTGTTGGAAGCAACCTGAAGTGCTCATCAGTAAATGAGTGGTTCAGAAAACTATGGTAGACTTACACAATGAAATACTACACAGCAGAAAGAAAAAAGGAGCTCCTACCCTTTGAGACAGCATCGGTAGAAATAGAGAGTGTTGTGCTAAATGAAATAAGTCAGGTGGTGAAAGACAAATACCACATGATCTCACCTGTAAGTGGAACCTAATCAACAAAACAAACAAGCAAGCAAAATATAACCAGGGACATGGAAATAAATAACAAATTGACAGTAACCAGATGGGAGCTGGGAGGAGGATAACAGGGAAAAGAAGGGGAAGGATTGAGGGTGGTAGGTGGGGGTGGGTAGGGTGGAGGAAAGTCGTGGTGGGAAAACAGAGACAACTATACTTGAAAAATAAAAAATAGAGAAAAATAAATAAAATAAGTTTGTCTAAATAAACAAAAGAAAGTGAAGTGTTTTCATCTTCTCATTAAAAAGCAAACTGAAGCAATTTAATCTTAGTCTTTTCTAGGAAAATGACTGGCTTAATTTTTTTTTACTGAAAAGAATGTGAGAAAGGCTAGTTTATCTGCACTATATGAGAAAATATGCTGTCTGAAACAATGACATCACAATATGCTTTTTATGGACTTATTGGTTTAAAAATATATATTATATTTATAGTACTACAATACTAGTCTTTTAAACAAAGTATACATTTCTTTCAATATATTTATTTTAATACAAAATCATAGTAAGATAAGTAATAATAAGATTTTTCTCCAGCCCCAAATAAGGGGCTGGAAGGAATTCTAACAAGAAACCCCAAATAAGTATAGTGCTAATTTAATTATACCTGAATTGAGAAACAGTTTATAATACATATGTATGTCTACAGTAGAATGTAGAACCTGTATTTAAAATATAAATTATCAGACTTCAAAAAAATATGCATTTATGAAAGATTTCCCCAGAGGTCAGATTCAAGAATTTCCATGCTGTCCAGATCTAGAGACTTGATGTGAGTTTCATCTCTGATTCCCCATTGATTGAGACGCTGAGGTTAGCAATATCCATATTTCAGACTACACAGTATTGAAGGAAAGATAGTCTACCACACTTAACTGCTGCTTACACTTAACTCAGACATAGCTTTTGGTGTCCAAGTCAGTAGTTCCCAATCTCTTCTTGCTGTCACATTATACTTTAGCTTTGTAAGCATGAGACATGCACATAAATATATTCAGAATATGAAGTTTTGAGAAATCACAATATTTTACATGGAAGTTAAGAAATGAACAGTTTGTAACTGCAACAATTATGAATGGCACATGAGTAAAAATTTCTCAAAATAGAGTATGAGGTAAGACAAGCCATTGCTTAAGTAAAATGTCAACATGTTTGTTGTAACTCCAGTCATCTTTCTTCCACTCAATATTGGTAACATTCTAATCATTATGCATCTCACACTGATTTGAACACACTACTAAGATTTGGAATAATTGTGTTAATAATACCTGACACTTACAAGAATGTGATGCTCTGTGGCCTTGGGGTTATACTCATAGAATGATATAAGGCAAATGTGATAATTTTCTTTAATCTAAAAATACTACCAATCCAAATGCCCCCAATATGTTTAACCAGTAAACTTAACTCATTTTCAATAATGTATCAATTAAAATATAGTGATATTTAGGTGACAAAAGAAACCCAGCTAGCTAAAATCTCCTCATTTATTAATTGACTTGCTGATACTTGTTTCCTTTTGGAAACCACTACTGGAAACGAATGATGTTTGATAAAAGCTGACAACATTCTACAGCTCATTTCTTATTAATAGAATAAAGGTTCCAAATACTGTTGCTTTAAAATATGCAGGACTTCCCTGAGCCATAGTTAATGTAGTAATATATTGCATCATTGCATTTCCTTCTATATTTTCTTCCCACCAATAAATGAGTTAGTAAAATCCAACTCATGAGTGTGTCTTTCTCCTCCTAAAAATATTACCATTTCTGAAATAATCTTTCTTAAAAATGCTGTCATACTAACATTCGAATATCTTCAGGAGTCCCTCATTTTCTAGGAGTGGCCTAACTCCCATTGTTCCTTTTCCATCTCACCTGTGAACTGTGATTAAGGTGCAAGCTTCTGGACAAGCCCTCTGCTCAGCACAGCCATGCCTTCTGGCCTGCTTCACACTCTCAGCTCATTCTCACCTCCTCAGCTTCCTCACTGTTACCCAGGAGTGACTTTGTCCTCTCAATTCCATCCCTATAATTCTCTATTTTTAAGGCCCAGTTTCAGTCTTCTGTCTTAAGTCTTTTCTGATTTCTATATCTTTTATTCATTTTCCAAGTCCCTTAATTACAGTATATCGGATTTATTCTACAGTATGTGTCAGGACAAAATGTCCACTCTTACGTATGCACCTAAAACGTCTTGAGGCCAGCACCAGGTTTTATCTATTTTCTCTGCAGTTCCCACACCATGTGACATTTTAAGTATTTTAGAGGCACTTAATTAATTTTGATTTATTTATGGAGCACTAATCAAAGTTACCAAGGAACCAAATAAGAAAAGTATTGATAAATAGTCACATCTTGATTATCCATGGCTTAATTATAAAGTGTATAAATTTCAGGATAATTTTTCATAAAAATTATATTTTTAATTTTTAAAGACCACAAACATATGTTTGTATAAAGTTAGTATGCCTATTAGATTTTAATTTGGTCACAGGACTGACATAGGGCAGTAAAATACTGAAAACATTTGGTAGTGCTGAGTAACTTGGCCAGGTTGTGGCTCTGCTCTATGAGCAGCAAAGTAAAGGCCAGTCCAGTCGATTCTACAACAGAATGTCCATGCAGAGCCATAAGTGGCGGGACCCAAAAGTAACCAGAGTTACCTTCTGGAGGGCAGGCCCCTTATAGTACAGGCCTCCCTTGCTAGGTGAGTGTTCTAGGAACCCATTTGTATCAGTGTAGCAGCTGGTGTTGTGAGAGGCTGTGTTTGGCTTCAATTAATTTTTTTGAAGACTTGTTCAACTTGTTTGCCCATTTTATGATGGCTGATTTACAAGTGCACCTGCCTACACCGTGCTGTGTTCAGCAGATTTTGACCAAAAATGGTATGACCCCCATGCTCCACTCTCCCTCTTCACCTGATCTCACCTTGAGACACTTTTTTTGTTTCCCCAGATGAAAAAAGCCCTCGAAGGGAAATATTTTGTCAATGTGTAAGAGGTAAAACAAAAAATGGCAGAAGCAGTAAACAGCATCAAAATTGATGATCTCAAAAACTGTTTTAAGCAGTGGAAAAAAGGTTTCAGTAGGTGCATTGCATCAAATGGAGAGTGCTTTGAATTTAAAGTTTTGAATATGAAAGAATAAGTATACAACTTTTTATAAATAAATTCTGGTCTTTGGGGAGTGTGTCCCTCCTGGTATTCTAAGACTTACATTTGGTTGGACAAAAAGCTCTTATAAATTTTTCATAAAATACAAGACACATTTTTCATTTTCACCAATAACTTTTTTAATTTGGATATTTTGAGTATGTCAGCTATATCCTGCATGATACAATATTGATTGTTCTCACTTAATGTCTAGGTTTTATCACTATCAACTTCAACTGGTCTGTCTGACCATGGAGCATCATGCAGTGAGAAATCTCCAGCACAAAACTTTGCAAACCACTTTTGACACGTTTGATCAGTCACAGTACCTTCTCTATACACTGCATAAGCCTTCTTTTTCATTTCAGTTGTATTTTTAGCTTTCTTAAAACAATAAAGCATACTATGCTGAAAATGTTGCATATTTTCTTCCATCTCCAATATTAAAATAGCTACACAAAAATTCACCAACTTTGATAAGTTTTTTTAAATACATGCTGTATGACAACTGTCACAATACAACCTTAAAAAATTGTTCAAATGAAGTTAAAGACAACTAAGTGCTACCACAGCTATTGTACAGAAAAAAAATGAACTTTTTGGCCAACCCAATATTACTTACAGTCCTGTGGATAAATTTTATAGGAAGCAGGAACTTATTTTGAAACATGTCCTTACACCAGATGGTAAGCCTAATGTTTTTGTACATGACATAAACAAGCATAAGTATATCTCTTATCACACTATGTAAATAAAAACTGCCTTTTTTGCACTGACACTTTAAAAAAAATTATTCACCTGTAATACATCAGGAAATGCTAATAAAACAAGGCTGACAGTTTTTTACAAATCTATCAATAGAGCATAAAGAAAGTACCTTTTAAACAAGAGGTTAAAATATAGCATTTGAATTTGGAAATTCCAAGGGGAAATGTATGTGCATGCACACACACACATGCACAATGCTTATTTTCAAAGAGTTGTAGAAAATCTTGTTACAATGGTATTGTTAGTTACTTGGAACATATGGAGAAAGGCAGAATCTTGGAGTATAGCAACTGTGGAGGGTTAGTATTGGAAGATGGAGGACATGCAGTGCTATTCAATTGGAAAACAGGTTTGGTGGCAGCAGTCCTGGCTGCTCCAACATTCCTCTCCCAGCAGGTGTTGCTATGGCACAAGAATAGTCTCTGAGGGATTCAACGCAACACAATGTGTACGATGAAGAAACAAAATAGAAAATCATTTTCTGAGTGGCATTCCTATTTTCCCTGCTACACGAGCTACAAAGCCAGTTGCAAATACACAGGTCCCATCTTGTACCTCATAAGCACGTAAGTGAATGGCACCTTAGGCTAAGGTTGCTTGTGTAGCATTTGATTAAGTCTATTTTCAAGTATATATCTTGAATTATTGTGATCTTCACATTATCTAGGTTTATAACTAAATCTTATAATAAGATATTTTCTAGAATCATTAAAATAAATCTGTATCAACAAGAAAATGTCGTGATCTCTGAAAAAACATGAAAGCACACCTTTTTTCTGTTTTTAATGTCCCCTGACTTATTGCATATGCATCTTAGCTACTGAAGTACATAAATGGACGATGGTCACTGATTAAATATATAAATCTTACATGGGGAAACTTTCTTTTTTAAAGCTATTAAATTAAAAAACACAGGAGCAAGATAGTTCTGCTTGCTGATGACTCTAATTACATTAAAATTTTAGCAAGCTAGGAATCCGGACTAGACTGAGATCATTGGAAGGGATACAGATTGCAAAATGAGAACTTGTTTTTATTCTGTACTAAGAAAAGTGGTATTATAAGAGTTAAAACATTAAATGAGATGACAAGTTGTGTAGTTACTACATTATTGGTAGGTCATTTGATGAAGAGATAATCTATAACAGTTTATGGGGATCAATTCCTGGACTTTACTCTTAATCAACTTCCATTTTATGTTTGGTGTGTGTTTTTTAAATAATAGTTATTTGTATATAAGCAACTGATTAAGAATTTTAACTTTAGGGACTTTTGGCCAAGATGGATGCATAGATACACTTTGCCTCCTTGCACAACCAAATGAAGGAAAACAACAACAAATTTAAAAACAAAAAATAACTAGAACTGCCAGAAAATTGAAATGTATGGAGGTCCGACAGCCAAGAAGTTAAAGAAGAAACATTCATCCAGAGTGGTAGGAGGGGTGGAGATAGGTAGCCCATTGGAGAGGACTCATGGCAAAGTGGGAGCTGGAAGACCAGAATGAGAGAAGTGGCAGCTGGCAGACCAGGAAAAGTGGCAGCTGGCAGAGCAGGCAGTTCCACATTTGAATGGGGATAAACCAGGAGGAATAACTGGGGAAGGAGACAGACTGCACAACCCAGGGCTCCAGGGTGGGGAAATAAAGCCTCAAACCTCTGACTGAGAGCACCTGTGGGGGTTGAGGCAGCAGTGGGAGAAACTCCCAGCCTCACAGACAAGTTCGCTGAAGAGACCCACAGGGTCCTAGAATGTGTACAAATCCACCCACACGAGAATCAGCACCAGAAGGGCCCACTTTGTTTAGAGAAAGCCAGGGAAATGACTGAAAGCCAGCCAAGAGCTGAGGAAGTGGCATTGCTCCCACTTGGACCCCTCCCTCACTTACAGTGTCACAACGCAAGGAAGTGGGTTACCCTTCACCAGCAAATACCTAAGGCTCCACCCCTTACTATGTAACAGGTGCACCCAGACAGAAAAATAAGGTCCAAATGAAAGAACAGATCAAAGCTCCAGGAAAAAATACAATTAAGTGATGAAGCCAACCTATCAGATGCAGAGTTCAAAACACTGGTAATCAGAGTGCTCACAGAAATGGTTGAGTATGGTTGCAAAATAGAGGAAGAAGTGAAGGCTGAATGTGTCTTCTGCTCAATGATTTAGAGCAGAAGGAAGAAAGAAACACTCAACTAGAATAGAAAGAAGACACAAGAAATCAAAAAAAATGAGGAGAGGCCTCCAGGACAACTTTAAATGTTCCAACATCTAAATCATAGGGGTGCCAGAAGAGAAGAGGAAGATCAAGAATTGAAAAGTTATCTGAACAAATAGTGCAGGAGAACTTCCCTAATCTGGCAAAGGAAATAGACTTCCAGGAAGTCCAGGAAGCTCAGAGAGTCCCAAAGAAGTTGGACCCAAGGAAGCACACAACAAAGCACATCATAATTACATCACCAAAGATTAAAGATAAGGAAAGAATCTTAGAGCAACAAGAGAACAGGAGGCAGTTACCTCCAAAGGAATTCCCATGAGACTATCAGCTGATTTCTCAAAAGAAACCTTGTGGGCAAGAAGGGGTTGGAAAGAAGGATTCCAAGTCAGGAAAGGCAAGGACCTGCATCTCAGATTACTCAATCCAGCAAAGCTATCAATTAGAATGGGAGGGTAGACGAAGTGCTTGCCAGATAAGGTCAAGTTAAAGGAGTTCGTCATCACCAAGTTCTTATTATATGAAATGTTAAAGAGACTTATATAAGACAAAGAAGATGATCAAAAATAAGAATACTAAAATGACAACAAACTCACAACTATCAACAACCAAACCTAAAAAAAAACAAAAACAAAACATTCACAGAAATAGAGACTATATGGAGGATTATCAGCGGGGAGGAGGAGGGAGTAGAATGGGGGAAAAGGTACAGAGAATAGAAGCATAAATGGTAGGTATGAAATAGACAGGAAGAGGTTTGAAATAGTACAAGAAACAGAGAAGCCAAAGAATTTATATGTACGACCCATGGACATGAACTAAGGTGGGGGAGTGCTGGTGGGAGGATGAGTACAGGGAGGAGGGGAATAAAGGGGGGAAATGGGACAACTGTGTTAGCATAATCAATAAAATATATTTTAAAAAGAATTTTAACTTTAAAAGCTGAATATTATCTCCTGAACATCATATTATATAAACTAAAAATTATAAGCAGGAAATAGTCCCATAGCTTAAAAGTTATCTCACAGATCCCCAAATTCCTGCAGTGCTTATAGTCTATAAAATATTTGTGTCCTTACCTACTCACTCTAAAAACAATGGTGTCCTGACTGATCCAAATGCAGCGACATGTTTTATAAGTGCACTATCCCTTAGATGAATAGCACACACTCTGAGAGTGACAAAAGGACTCCACAAAGAAAACATATGCCTTGTGCTACAGCTCACACTAATTCATTTAACACACATTTTTTTAGCTCCTTCAATAGGCCAACATTCTTAAAATTGAGGACAAGAGAGATAAATCAGGGCGTTTATTTCCTTCAAATATGATACTATGCTCTATGAAAACTGATAAATAGGGGGAATTCTTACAAACTGCTCATAATTATTGTTAAATCAGAGGCATTTTAGAATGGACATGGAGAGTTTGGAAAGGTTGTAAGTGTGTACAATTAGAAGTTTGACTTGGACTCAGGGCCCAACCCACTAATTAGGTATTCAATCTTGGGCTATCTTAATCTGTTTTCTCATCTGCCAGTAATAAAAAAAGTGAGAATTTAACCATAAAGTGGTGTAATGCACATTATCATGTTCTGTAAACTGTAAAATATTTTGAGTTGTGTAAGATACTTGTTAAGAGCAAGGCTCAGTTCTGGCAGCCTAAATTGGTAGATCCTGGCTCCACCACCCACTGGCTGCATGACCTTGGGGAAATATTGAACTTGTATCTTTTTCAGTTTACTCTTAGTAAAGTGAGCATAATTGTAAGTATCTTAGGTTTTTTAGGGTTAAACAGTATAGTATAAACAAAATCTTAAGCACAAGGTCTAGCATGTAATAAAGGATATGAGTCACTGATGTTTTCTTATCAATGCTTTCTATTGATATATCAATAACTGTATTTGCCTGTTATACATATACTTCTACAGTAAGTGCAAAAGGGTTTTTAAAATATTTATTTATTTTTAGAGAACGAAAGGAGGGAGAAAGAGTAAGAGAGAGAGAAACATCAATGTGCGGTTGCTGGGGGCCATGGTCTGCAACCTAGGCATGTGCCCTGACTGGGAATTGAAATTGCGATGCTTTGGTTCGCAGCCCGCACTTGATCCACTGAGCTATGCCAGCCAGGGCTAGTGCAAAAGTTTTGTTTTTTCATACCAATGATGTCTCAAGCACTGAGCATGGTATACACAGATCAAATAAATATTTTATAGATAATATATAAATATGTACTTACAAATATAAATAAATCTCATTGCCATTTTCTGTCGTTTTTCAGACATGTGTGCATTTTAGATGAGGAAACTATTTGAAGAAGACCATATTTTGGAAAGGAGAGGAATGAACCTTTCTAATATGAATAGTCAGAACCATCCCCCAATGCTACCTAAGGAAAGAGGCTGCAGCTTTCTGCCAATAGACATTGACTGGTGTATTTGGCTGTTATCATACAATGGCGCATAACATAGATATCCCAGCTCTCATTCTATTTCAATGAACTAGTAGGTTTGGGCATTCCTCATTTATGATGACAAATGTCAGTGCTATCCATTTTCTCAAAGGTCAGGTTATAGCCATGAAAACCAGGGATCAGTAAGTTAAAAGGAGCTGTCTGATCATGTTAATTATGTGACTGCTTTCCTGTGGGTGAAAGAATTCTAAATTAAAAAGAGGCTAATCTATAAATTATGTATCAAATGCATTATGACAGCAAAGCAAAAGAAAAATGCTTTAAAGAAATTCACAATTTATTTTACTTCCTAAAGTAACTGTGGTCACAGCGGTAAACTCTTCAATGCAGAATGGCTAGAAAAATCAATTTACTTCTATAATAAAAAGGCCATTTGTCTCCTTGTAGAATCCATGTGACATTGTTAGGCCTCTTATAAATGATCACACTGGACAATGTCCATGGTTTACAGATTCCCTAATTACACCACTGATTGTCTACCACTGAATGTGCCTTATCCTGTGGAAACAGACACCACCACCATTTTCATAAGCACTTTGACATAAAGTAAAGCTGGCTCTTTCATGCTTTGTCAAGAGCAAAACGAAGCAACCAGTGAACACAATGTTCCATCAACAGATCAGGGGCACATGTTCTTTGGAACAAATGAGGTTTAATGAACAGATTTGTCAGTAGAGAATGTCAATTAAAAAATAGGAGAAAGGTTTTCTTCTAACACATGAGGACATTATTAGTAAATATTCTACAAATGTGTGACTGTATTTTGTAATCCATTCTAGCAGACTGTAGAAGTATAGGATGTTACAATAAAAATATGGACTTAATTTTAAGACCACATAAAAACATAGAACGTTATTGATTGGAATGATACATAACTCATTCTGAATTAATATGTGACTATGGATAGAGCTTGGCACTATTTTATTAATATGGTTTTAAATTACATTTTATTCCTAAGCAAGGATATGTGTGTTTCTGTTTAAATGTCAACTAAATATATTTTGTTTACAAGTATAATTTACACAGAGTTGGTAAAAAGTGAACTGCTTATGTTTCATTAGTAGTGGACTGTAATTCATACTGAATGCATTTTTGATGCAGACATTTGAACTGCTTGTCGTTTTATCATTGTTACTTCACACATTTAAATTACCAGTCTATTTCATATTGTGCACAGAACCTTTTTAAAAGTGCAGTGATATGCTTCTCATCTCACAGCTCTGTAATCTAGTCATTTTTCACTAGTACAACATCTCTAAAATTTGGGAAATGCTGATTTATTTACCTGTAATATACTTGAGAGGAGTCTGGTGTTCCCAGTTCTTCCCTTTCCCTGCAAATCACTGTCATGCCCCTTCCCTAAAGCTTTCATTCCTGATCTTTAGCTTTTGCTTAGGCTAACTTTTACCCAAGAGAACTTCCCAGACACCAATCCTTTAGTCAATGAGGTAAGAAGAAAGACAATGTGATTTGTGGTTTCTGAGATGGCTTCACTCATCAACATTACATTCCTCACAGTGTATCTCTGGAGACGGATATCTCATTACTCCTGCTCATTCCATCGAAAGGTTGTGCTTTATATAAAGAAACTGGGTCCTGCAGCAAGAACTGGCCTATGTTCATTGTTACTTCATTGCTTAGAAACGGTGAGGCTAGGAAAGTTACTTATACTTTCTAAAGCTCAAGCTCCTCATCTATAAAGTGGGTATAATCACAAGAGTGCCTACTTCAAATGGT
The DNA here is from genome assembly GCF_004126475.2 of Phyllostomus discolor. Classification (NCBI taxonomy): domain Eukaryota; kingdom Metazoa; phylum Chordata; class Mammalia; order Chiroptera; family Phyllostomidae; genus Phyllostomus; species Phyllostomus discolor. The sequence continues at coordinate 122,123,697 of NC_040903.2, read as the reverse complement.
GTTCTCAGGATTCAATGAAGTACACATTAAGTGCTTAGCCCAGTAATTGGAATATAATAATACAAAAATCTATATTATGTAAGAGTTTTTTTAAGTACTTCACCATAGACAATGTCATCTATATTAGTAGTCCCCAACTTTTTTGGCACCAGAGACTGGTTTCACAGACAGGCAGGGAGAGGGTAGCAGAAAGGGGCCAGGGGAGGGAGAGGGACAAGAGACAGAGCTCAGGCAAGCTTCCCTCGAAGCCCTGTTCCTAACAGGCCAAGGACAGCTATTGGTCTTTGGTCCAGGGGATGGGGACCCCTGATCTGCATGTGTGTGCTGTAAGTTTTAATGTATATTCTAGGGTTACTATTAATACTTAAATTTTGCAACTCAGGAGTACCTCCTTCAAACGTGGTTAGGTAGCATTTTAAAGACTCAAATCTTGGGTCCACTCTGCTTAGGAAGCCAGGATGAGACAAGTGTTATTATATTGAGCTGCACTAGAGGATTTTTAACCTAGGATAACATTGAAAGTGGTTTTCTTTGGTGAAATGAATACTGTTCAAGCTATGTACTTTCATTTTATTGAGGTAAGGCCTTGCCCCACTTCATGAGTGGGATGGATATGAAACTAGGAGATGGGACCTAATGTCCTAGAACTCTGTGAAGTGTTGTCCTTGGAGTAGGAGAGAGTGTTGTTCCTGACATCAAAAGAGAATGTGGTTACAAGATTCAAATAGAATGCCACCTGAATCCTCTTTAGAGTATTATAAAACCTGCTTGTAGTGATTTTTTTTATGTAAGGGCCTTGTCAGAGAGTATAACTGAATATCAGAATCATCTGAGAGAGTAAAGGGACATATCCATTTAATGTAAGATGACAGAATTTTACAGCAGGCTACAAACTCTTGTATTGGGTTTGAAACCTGAGATTCTTAGATTAAGTCAGGATGTGATTATAAGAAGTAAACAAGTACCTAAGCTTTTGGGCCCCATTCCCCTTTCTATAAAATGAAAAGTACTAGGTAATTCATATGCATCCTCAATACTTAAAAACTATGCTAGTAATTGAGACTTTTATAAATCATTTAAAAATTATTTACAAAGTAGAACTTTGAGGAATTGCCCAGTAATCTTTTATTTAAAACTAGTTACTCAGAATTCATAAACATCCTAAATTGTGCTACCAAAATCCCAAATGTAATAATTTTCTAAATGTATTTAATCTTTTTCTCAACCTCATGATATCCTACAATGAAGAATGAAAAATTAAGTCTATGAATATTAATGACTTTTTAATATTAAGATTTCACAGTAACAGTAGTTCTAAAATTTATATTTTGAAAGAAATAGCTTTGATTTAAGACATTCCAAACTGTAAGATTAAACTTAGATATTACAAACAAGTTAAATCCCTATAATAACCATTCTATTTAATGCCAGAACATCTAGGACTATAAAGCTTTGGCTATAGCACAGAGCAAAATGGTGTTCAGACTGTTCATCTGTGGACTAGTCTTCATGGCTACTTCTATTTATTTATGTGTTCCTGAGCTGATAATGGCAGATCGGTAGTATCACCTGGGAACACCGAAATCTGAAGTATTATTTTAATTACATAAGTAGTAGATGCAATAGCACTTCCCACACCTCTGTCTTCTCCTTCAGTCAAAAGATCCAAAGTTCTGGTGTTACAGTGTTAAATAATATACCCTAATTTATAGTTCATTCTTAACTATAAACTTGTTTAGAGATATTTATCCTTCATTTTTAAAAATCATTTTTATTAACATTCAAATATAGTTGTATCCATTTTCCCACCACAACCTCCCCCACTCCGCCCTTATCCTTCATTATAATGAATATATTTGTCACGAGTCTTTAACTCTAACAAGCTATTGGTAGTTATTATAACTTTAAATGCAAATTATAGAACTAATAACATTCATTTCTCATTAGATTAGAAAATATACTTCAGTCATTTCAATTCAAATAGTTCCTGTATCCCTATTGTTTGCATTTATAAAAGGATAAAAGGTATAGGGAGCAAAAATCAGGTGTCCTTTCCTATTTCTTATTACCTGTCCTTAATTTAATTTGAGAATTTCAAAAAGTGTTTGACTGTGCCAAGTGATGAAAATTTTCAACACATGAAACCATAATTAGACAATAGCTAATTAACCACTGTTAAACCTCTGTTATAACTTGTGAGGTAGAACCTTTGTTCTAATATTTGGGAAAATAGTGTTGGATATTTGAAGATGATAATTGGAGGAAATTATAATTCCAATGTTATTTCCATAATTACATAGATTCAATTTTATATGAGAAAATCCTAGGTGGATGGTAAAATGGTGCAGCCACTTTGGGACACTGTGCAGCAGTTCCACAGAGTGTTAAACACCATGGGCTATCACATGAGCCCCAATGTGACTCAGCAACTCTTCTCCTAGGAATTGAAAGCATATGTTCACATCTAATTTTGCACACAAATGTTCATAGAAGCATTATTCATAATAGCCCCGAAGTAGAAACAATCAAAATGCCTATCAACTAATAAATGGATTTTCTAAAGTGTGGTATATCCATGGAATGCTGTTCAGCCACAAAAAGGAATGAAATATTGAAACATGCCACAACATGCATAAGCCTTGTGAACATTATGCGACATGAAAGAAGCCAGTCATAAAGAAACAAATATTGTATGATTATGTTTATATGAAATGTCCAAAACAGGCAAATCCTTAAAATAGACATAATGAAGATGAGTGCTATCAGAAGCTGGGAAAAGAGGAAAACTAGGACTGACCATGGATCCATGTTTTCTTTGGTGGGGGATGAAATCTTCCAAAATTAGATGGTGGTGATTGATGGTTGCACAATTCTGTAAATATACTCAATAAAAGCCATTGAAATTACAAACTCTAAGTGAGTGATATTGTATGGTATATGAATGATATCTCAATAAAACTGCTATTATACATAAAAAAGAAAATTCTAATACAATATATAAATAATATGTAAACATGATTAATATTTAATGAACTATTACAAAAAATAAATAATTTAATGCCAACAAATCTTTGGATTTGTGCCCACCAAAATAAGTGCTAAAATATTTATGTAATTTCTGCACCTCAAAACATCACTTACTAACAAGGCCAATGAAAATCATTTCAAATATCCCCTCTCACTCCTTAAGTAATCTTTTTGAAAAGAAATTAGTGTAATTGCTATTTTCTGTAAATCTCTCGTATTTTCTTTCTTCTATTCTTTTCCTTTTCCATACTTCCTCTCTCCTGCCCTCCTTCAATTGACAATCCTTTCACATGAAAGAAAACAAGAGCTTGCTTCTGTTATCAAAATTCATGCATCAGTATTAAAGTATCCAGGACAGACACAGTCTTTCACATGCCTCTTCATGCTGAGGAATCAGTACTGAAGGCCCTACAGGTGCTATAAATATTCAGTTTTCCACTGGATATCCTCCTTTTCTGCAGAAATTGAGGAGCTCTTTTTTTCTTGATTTTCATTGACCACTGCTTTTTCATTTTCTTCTTGGTACCTGCTTTTTCCCACAATTTCCTTAGAATCTTTTTTTCTTTGTTTCATATTCTCTTCTTGAATAAGCTCATCCATATCAAATTAATACAACTACAATACTTGTGAAGTTCATGTTGTACTTCTGACCTTTCTCCCATTCATCAAACCCAATTTTCCAATTAGTCACCAAAAAGAAAAGGATGTCTTACAAGCCCTCAGCTACAACTAATGCCAAATCAATTTGTCCTCTCAAAACTCTTCCACAACCTAAAATCTTTCACTTATAATGTGGCATTATCATATTCTAAACAACAGAGGTATAGAATTTTGGAATGATAAAAGTAAGCATACTTTGAAATTATTGAACACATCTACACAAATGGTTTTCAACTATGTGCATTTAATATTGTGTGCACACATTAATGTATGTGAATTTGAGTCAGAATCTTTTGTCCAAATATAATTTTACATAGAAGTCCTAAAATGGGACAGGCTCACAGATGGGGAGCTAGATGACAGCTAGTAGCTTGCTGGGGGGAGGCTGAGAAGGAAGGATTGAGCAAAAAGGAAAAAGGACTCATGGACAACAATGTGGTGATTGCTGGAGGGAGGGAGTATTATGGGACTAAAGGGTAAGGGAAAAATTAAATGAAAGAAGTCCTAGATATATGTTTAGCACTGATTGAAGTTGGAAGGGGAGAAAGGGGGTGAAATTCTCAACCGATTATCTATCTCCTTTCCCAGTAGTTCAGTGGCCTTGGAGAACATTTTTAAAAAAAATGTCTAGTTGTCATTGGAATAGCATTTGGGAATCAATTACCCAGCTGATCCCTTTATTCCACAGATGAAAAGTTTTGAGGTCCAGCCAGACCCAAGGTCTTAAAGCTATTAGGACGTAAATTTGGTCCTGGACCCAAGCTGAGGGCTCTACATCCCATTAAACTGCACCATGTCAGTGAGGCACTCTTTTCAATTGACTTGAGAGCATCCGTCACTGACTTCACTACCCCCAATGGGAGAGGTTGTGAGAACGCCTCAACCTTCATCTGATTCCCATCAATCTCTTCAGCTAAATAAGTAGTTTTCCTCACCAAACACACACTCTAATCTGCAGACTTTTAAAAAATTGTGTTGCTTTTTTCCATTCCATTTCCATAAACTGCCTTAAAATATTCCAAAGCAGTCGTGGAGAGATAAGGAATCTAACATACAAAGAGGTGAACTAACTTCTCAGGTGAAGTTAATGAGTGAGACCCAGGATTTTCTTATCAGTTAAGTCTTCTGTATATTTTCTTCTCTCAGCTGACATATCTGTAAAGTGCTGTTTATCTCCACTGACATTACTTTCTCATAAAACTTTTCTGCCTTCTGTCTCATATTATCTCTAAATGACTCGCTGAACATCTGACAATGAAAACAAAAGCAGTCTATTCTGTTGAAAAAAACAGAGGAAAAGTTTTCTTTGCCCAGTTGATGGACTGTGAAGACTATGGAATGTCTTGTGAAATTCCCTTTTATTTCTCCACCATCCTTCCTCCAACTGTCTCATTTTGGAACTGCAGATTCAGCCAATAAATAGCCCCCCTAAAACACCAATCTGATCATATTGCTCCCTTGATAAGATTCTTTGGTCAGTCTTGATTATTGGAATGAGATGTAACTACATCTGTTTTTTTCTAAGACCTATGCTATACAATCCTCACTTTAAATCCTACTCAGATGTTACTTGCTCCATGGAATGCTTGCTGACCAGATTCAATAATTTCACTCTGTATGCTCTGTATCACTCTGACAGTTTATAGAGCAAATACTAGACTTTATCTGTTATTAAAGTTTTTCAAGTATATTTCAACTGGGACATAAAATCCATTATGAATTGGGCACTATACATTTTTATATTTTTCTATATCTCCTTCCATGTAATGGTTGTTGAATAAATATGTACTGTGAATTGAAGGTGCATTATATTTCATTAATTAATCCCAGGATTGTGGGTGGCAGCTATACTAATTTCTCTTTTCTGTATGAGAACTCTTGGATGTATTTTACTTACATTGTCAGTTAACCTTGACTCTTGAATTTAAATTTCCAACTCTCAATCTTCCTAAACAAAGGACTGTTTCTTTGGGCCTGAGAGCTTGTGGAATAAAGGTCAGATATACCAAATTAAAGGCAAAAATATCAATGATGTGAGCTCTAAATGCTGTGTTTATTCTTGTGTGGATTTCCTGTCTTCACAGGAAAACTTCAGAAGTTTTAGATCTTTGTAAACTGCTCCCATCACACCTTCATTTTTTGTGTGTGATTTTAGCAAGTTCTCTCTTAGTCATTAAACACCTTCTAATATGGCACTTGGTAAGCCTTCTGAAAGTATCTTTGACCTAAGGACATTCAGGCATAAATTTTTGACTATTTGAATGGTCGATATCAAAGACAACAGGGAATAGAACTAGCTCCAAACACCAAAATCTCCATCAGGGCCACCTGAAGCTAAATGATAACAATAATAATAAGACAAGCAATAACATTTGGTATAAACAACTGACATTTTCTTAAACTTACTATGTATAAATATAAACAACTTTAGAAAACTTTGCTACTTATACCATTTATCTTTTATCATTTTAAATACTCTGAATTAAAAAAAAATCACTCCTTTACACACAGATTCCAGACAAATCCTCAAGCTACTCCCAACATTTCCACATAGGTGCATTTACATGTCTTATTTGTAAAAAAAAAACCCTCATCAGCCACTGAATATTGTGAGACTAACATAAGTGACCAGAAGAAATTACAAACTATTAAATAACTTTTAAAATAGAAATAATTTAAGGACTAAAACCTATTTTCAAACAGGCAATGTTAAGCACAAAATATTCCCAGTAAACTTTTATATAACCAACTATGAACTCATATAGCCATACCTTCCCTAAGGCTGACAATAAGACCCTCCTTTACTGAAAGCACAAATGAAAGGAATTAGGTATCTCTACTAGTGCGCATAGCCTGATAATTATTAAGGAATGTTCTGTTTACATGGTCAATAGAAACAGTATTTGCAGTTCAGCATCTCTCTGGGAAATTTGCTAAACACAGTAGCAACTGAAGGCTCTAAGGGTCGACCACACACCACAGTGAAGATATCTGGCAGCCACATTTCATTCAGGTCCCAAAGCTATAGGTAAAAAAGAAAGCCTATGAGCAGAAAGTGGAAAAGGCTGCAGAAGAGAGAACTCACTGCTTTACTGGGAGACTGTCTCCCTACTGACACCGCAAAAATCGTTATGCTTCTTCCTGGCCCATATCAATGACACATATAATAACCCTTCCAATCAATAAGCACAGAACTCAACTGAGAGAAGTTTCAGCACTTAGAGGCAATTCAATCTGTACAAACTACTCCTGCCTGAGGCCAGTATGAAAAGTAGTCAATCAGCCATTCAGAAAAGAGGAAAACGACTCCATAATCAGGGGATTCTCAAGTCAGAGTGTATCTCAGTTTTTTAAGGTTGTTTCTTTATCATATTTGTCCTCTGCCAAAAAATATGAAATTATATATATGGGGCAAAAATAGATTTATAGTTGTGAATAACCCAAACACAGTTTATTCTTGTCATTATTAATTACTGTTATTTGCATAACTGTGAACTACTTTTGCCACCCCTGTACATAGAAACAGAGATAAAAGGTAGATGAAAGAGTTCTCAAACAGAATACAGATAGCAGCAGAAAATCTTATATGATAGGGATGAGACTTTAGCAACTATGAAGTAATCACAAGAATCCTTGAAGCATAATTTGGATCACCCTCACAGACAATGGCCCAATAAAATACATAAATAAATAAGGAATAAGGGAAAACAGAGGTTTTTGCCTTTATCTATAGAAAATATGTTAATGTTTGTATAGACAAATGACACTTATATGTGGGTTTGCATTAATTTCCTAGTAAATCCATAGAGTTCAGATTTATCATTATTTTATTTCTTTTTTAAAAGATTTTAAGTATTTATTTTTAGAGAAAGGGGAAGGGAAGGAGAAAGAGAGGAAAAGAAACATCAGTATGTGGTTTCCTCTCATGTGCCCCCTACTGGGGACCTGGCCAGCAACCCAAGCATGTACCCTGACTGGGAATTGAATCGGCGACCTAATCCACTGAGCCATACAAGCAAGGGCACATTATTTTATTTCTTAATATGGTCAAGAGTCTAGGTTCAAGATCAGCACACTATGGTCTGTGGGCAAAATATGGCCCACCGCCTGTTTTGGTAATTAAAGTTTTATTGGGCACAGCCACATCCATTCAATTTTATTGTCTATTATAATAGCATAGCAAAATAGTTGTGACAGAAACCACATAGCCTGCAAAGCCAAAAATATTTACTATCTGGCCTCTCACAGATTGCTGACTTCTCTCCATCATTAATTTGGAGGTCAGGGATTTAATGTCATTTTGGAGGCAAGGAAGAAAAGGAATTTGTCTGTGTACAGTTACTCAGGAACTAATTACATAACTTTTACTGCATGGAAGCTTCCTGTGTTCAAAGCACTGTCAGGTCTAACATGTGTTAGCCTTACTATGACTCCCCCTGACATGAAACAAACTATCATTCACCATAGGCATTCTACAGACTTCAGCTTTAGCAGAATTTTATCAGTTCCTATTCTTTCTTAATTGGAAAAGGGCAAGAATTAAATTGAATAATGTGGACATAATTGTTTGTCTTTTGTCCTCTTGTTTATTACCTATTCACACTAGGTGTACACCATAGCCCTGTGTTATCCAGAACTTTTATTTCACAGATGTGAATTCTTGTGCAGACATTTACTATCCTAATTATGGTAACTCGGCAGCAAAGCTAAAATTTCAAACTAATTTTCTCAATTGGTCACCTCCTGTGCACCTATGTTATGCTGATGCCTCTGGTTTAATCCTCTAGATGTTGCTTAATTTTCTGCTATATAAAATGCTTGCATATTCTAACAAGGTAAGAAAATATCATCAAATCAATGCTGAGTCCTTTGCTATATCTGCCCACCAGATGTCTCACCACAGGAATTCCACAAACCTCCAGTCCCTCAGACATAACACAGATGCTTCTGAGTATACTGTAAACCAACAAGTTTGTCAGGTTGCACACGGAACACATAAAAGCTAGCAAGCACCTAAGGAAAAATACTGCAGGAAGTCATGGAATATTTTTCAGTAACCTTTCTGAAAATTAACCATCTACTATAACAATTATATTTATGTAAAGAAATAACAACTAATTGACAGTATTTAAAGGGTTGATTTTCATTCACTTTTGCCTAAATATCAGGACAAAATTCTCATCCATGTTTTGGCAAGTATAGGAAGAATTTTCATTTTACAAATTTGAATTGCAGCAATTAAAATTCCAGTATGTTTCATTTTAATTGATAAATTTACAATGACTAAAAATGTGCTTTTTTAATAAAGAATTATGCAGTATTCCTGCAAGTTTCTGCATCCTGCACACCTTGCCTAGCATGCCCTCCCTCCAACGTCACTGTCACAGTCCCACGTCTATCAAGATTCAACTCAAATGACATTTTTCTGTGAAAATTTCCTGTGCCCACATTGATAAAAACATTCACAATTCCTACAAAAATCTGACCAAACTTTAAGTACAGCTTCCAATCCTCAATATGCTGTGCCTTATTTCTAAGTCCTCTGGCAATTAAGGAATCTGACAACTTAGATCATAAAAGCTCCTTGAGGGCAAGGTCAGTTTGTTATGTTACCATACGATGCAGAGCCAGACACGGAGCTTATATGCAGTAAAAAAAACTACAACTAACATAAACTGAAAGTGGCACGATAATCAATGCTCACAATAAACAACTTGACTGTTTACACAATTAGGAGGAAAATGTTTCCATTGTTGAATTCAAGTGAAAACAAGACAATCTATCATCACATAAATCACAGTTTTTAGTGTTCAATCAAATGCCTGAGGCAAACTCCAAAATGTATGTAGGTTTTTTCTTCTAAAATTTTCTGAAATCATTGTTTTAAACTATATTAGTAATTATATAAACTATGATTTACCTTCCTGGTTTATTTTATACTTAAATTTTAAAAGTCCTCAACAACATATTTAGAGATGGGCTCTATCATTTAAGAAAATGGTTTTTAAACTGTATTAGGCAGAAATGTCTTCTGGTATCTCATCCTCATCCTAATAAGTCTAATATACATCTCTTAAAACACATTAGCAATTAGGAATCAATGTAAAATTTTCTGTGGAAAAGGGTTCACAAAAATTCTGTAATGTTTAAAATGTCGCCCTAAGATAACTTACATTTAACATAAGGAAAACGTTTAACACATAAGAAAACCTCTGACCACTTGGTTGATCTGAAATTTCCTAAAGTAGTAATACAACCAGCAAGAACCAAAGTGTATGATGTCCTCACATGTTTACTTATGTCTTAACAGTAGGACCTTCTCTTGGACTTCACTCACCCAATTTGTGGGAATTTCTTCTGAATCCTACATGGTTCATAGAATTAATATAATCCAAGATTTTTCTCCATGCTACAGCTTGTTCATTCTCACTGTTCAAACTCGACCTCCAGAAATATCTCTCTCTGTCATAATTAAGTGTTACTTTAAGTGTAGTCTTCTGTTACATGGGGATAATAATAATTTTTATTGATATCAATTAAATCAGGCAGTCTTAGATCTTTATACTATACTCTGGTATTCCACTCTAATGTAAGCGAAATGAAACACCAAAGCCAGTTTCAGCATGAGGATAGAATATGTCATTCCCTTCAGTGGCTCATCTTTTAGGTGATACACGATTTTCTCCAGGCCAATCAAATGCAATCCCCTCACAGGCAGCTCCATAAGCATGCCGCCTGCTTCAAGAGCCTGTGCTTGGCTTAATGGTGTTGTACTGCCATCATGAAATCCTGAGCAAATTCTGAACAAGGGACCTGCTTTTTTATTTTCACTGGGCATCACAATTGACGGAGCCAGACTGGCTGCTGAGAGTGAGAGCATGATAAATCAAAGTATTAACTGATCTATTGAATAACTTCTTAAAGTCAGCAGAAAATTACAAGAGCAGGAAGAGAGAAATCAACTGCCTATCTTGAAGAGAAAGAGGAAAAAAACCTAAAAGGAAACTATGTGCACAAATGAGAGCAACTCTTTAGTTGATAATTATTTATCAAGTACCCATCAAGTGCCATGTGTTGTGCCAGATGCTGAGAGTACAATGAACAGTATAGCTGAGTCCCTGGCTCCATGGAGCTTTCACTCAAGGAAGGAGAGGGACCATAACCAAGTCTGTCTGTGGTCGGTGGAGACAGCAAAAGGGAGTGTTTTGTAGGAGGACTGAATATATTTACTTTATCTTTAGTATTGTTACTTTTGGTAACCAGACAAAATGATAGCAGTTAAGAAACTGTAATTGTTACAAGTAAATTTCTATTCAGAAGAAGGATTTCTTGTGTATTCTCTGTTTTTATGATTATCTTTTGTCATTTTCCTTTTAGCATTGTTAAAAATTTCATGAATCACTGCTCCTTATCTTTTCTACTTTGTCATTTACAATACACAGTTTCAAATAGGCACTATAACTAATATACTTAGAAATGAATGTTTGTGAGTGACTATATAATGCTCCTGTCTTCCCTCCATTCTGTGTTCCCTCTTGTGTGTAAGCTTAACTGTCTGTGAACTGTGTTTCTGTCAGACAAGCCAGGTTAGATAGGAGCTCAGCTGGTGTTCCTCGTTCTGAAAAGGAAGTAACACAAGGCAAACAACCAACCATATGAAGCAATGCTTATTATTAAGTGTAGATCAGTTCTGGAAAATTGACCCTCATTAATTAGGACAAATAATCTTGGTTCTTACAAAATTATTCTTACTCTTATAGGAAATGCCATATGTGGATGTCACCTGAACTTTGACACTGATAATTAGTGGGTATTTGTTGATTTAATGAAATCAACATTATGTAAAAATGACACATCATTTTTATGAACATATGGACCGTTTTCCATTAGATATCCTAAACTGAGCCTATCTCCTAGTGCTAGCACCAACTCTGAAATACAGGTGAGATAAAAACTAGTTATTGTCATTATTTATATAGAAAAACACATCTGTCCAAAGGATATTTCCTGCCACCCTGATGCTTTTTTACATTAATTGTGGCTGATAAAAATAAAATATCTCTTAGCAATAAAAAAAGGAAGCACATTTGTTCAGCCTCCAGGAGAGAAATCGACCTGCATGCCCTGCCATTTGGACTGATGTGGAGATACATGATCAGAGGTCGATCGGTTACATTGTGACAGTCAGAAGCTTCCCGACTACAAAACAAAGTTGAACACTTAAATTTCCTCAAAACAGAGTATGTCTGCTAACTACACTTGTGCTTTGTTTTCCACATATATTATTCACTCTAAGATTATATTAAAATCTTAAAATTCAATCCAGTAACAAGTGGGCAAAACAAATAAAGGTACTTTGGAGTTCTCCAAATACAAACTGATTGCTGTTCATAAAGTCACAAGGCTCTAAACCATGCTGAGTTAAACTAACATGCCCTCCCATACAAAAGCCCTTTAATTCTCCTCACGTGCAGATGTACATTAGGTTGGGAAAAATTGATAACATAGTTTCATTTTCAACCCTCAAAGAAGGAATTTCACTCCAGTATATTTTTATATTTAACCATTCTCAATGTGTAGAGAATCTATTATAGTTTCTTCGAAGAGTCACATTTGATAACAAGTTTAACATATTTATCATTGGTTTTTGTTGGTGAAAAATACATTTCTTATATCTTATATTTGAATACTCAAATCTTCTCTCAATACTTTCTTATTACGACTAAATAGTTTCTATTAGTTTAAAATTTATGAAAGCTTCCTTAACTCTTTATCTCTTATTTAATTTTATTAATGCAATTTTAGAATGTAAAAAGGGTTTAGTTAATGACATAAAATGAACAAATGGGTACTATTTAACCTGCAAGCCTACATCTATCAGGCCAATGCTATTAATTTTATGTGTGCTATTTCAGTAAAACTTAATGTAAATTTAAAACAAAATAGATTAGCAATGTCTCAACATGGTATTTATTGGGCATTCAGAAGGTTAAGTTTTGGTTTTATGGTACTTTCAAAAAATAAGAATATTCTTAGGTGGACTGAAGACTCACTCTGTCATCTGCTGTGTGTAAGGAAAGGAACATCTTTAGCATCATAAATATGCTTACCTGTGCTGCTGGATATATTAACATCGATACTGATATCAGATATTCCTCCTCCCTTCAGAGATGCTACACATGTGTATGTCCCAAAATCCGTGAATTTTAAATCAATGATGTCCAAGTTTGTTGTTCCCGGGGAGACATCCGGGTCTGTCTGTGTAATAACCATCCGCTCAGAGCTTCTCAATGGACGGCCGTTTTTAAACCAACTAAACGTTAACTCCTCAGAAGGAACGGCTTCTACTTGGCAAGATATTTTCACCTCACGCCCAATCTGGATGTTGTCATCTTTGTGATAAGGATCTGGTGTGATCCAAAATCGTCCTTTTTTTAACGCTGAAACAAAAAGTCCGTAAGTAGTTAGTGTTACTTTCATAAGGTCAAGTATTCATCCACTCTAGGTAATCATCTCTGTGCCGAAATAAAATAAAACAAACAAAAAAAAATGTACATATGTTTATTGGTTATTTCCAAGTAGTGGGGGTATCCATTAATGTCATCTGGGTTATCTAGAAGTATTCTAAAGACCGAAGTCACTTAGAGACTCTAAACACTGATTTTTATTAATTGGATAATATTCCCAGTGATATAAAGAATACTTTAAATCTACACCTGTAAACATTGTTGCTATTGAATTTTGAACAAACAACATAACCTGTTACATAACATCATTATAATTTAGAGTTAAAATATAATAATAAGCCCAATTCCTTACTCATGTCATTCCTCAGTTATGGCAGTTCTTTGTTGTTGTTAGTCTTTTATTATTGTTGACACTATTACAGATGTCCCCCCAGTCACACCCACTGCCCCCTATCCAGTCCTTAAACAGCTCAAATATTGCATGAATGTCATATTAAAGAAAATTCTTCTAAATTAAATTTACATGCTGACCAATACTAGTTTTGTAAGAATTGAGTCAGTTGACATTGAGGCATTTTCATATATTGAAATAACCTGAGTTAGAAAAATTTTTAACAAAATGCATTTGACCAAAAGTACCTCTCTCTTTTCAAGTGGTTTGGCAAGCCTGCTTTGCTGTGTCCTAAGAGCTGTGCTTTCTGGAACTAAATCGGTGCTGTTCTCACAGCCTGGGTCCCTAGTGACAACCACCAGAGACTCTGCGGGAGCATCTATTGGCCTCCTAAGGGTTCCAGCTCTGAATTCTGAGTTATATCATGGCACTCAGTGTGGAATAGAGTTTTCTCCTTTTTATGGCAGTGATTCTCTTATGCACACACTTTTCTCTCTTAACATCATCATCTCTATATGATGATATGAAACATGCAGTGAAACATAATTATCAAAATAAAAATTGTTTATTTAATTTTACCATTAAACCTAACTGACAATGAAAAAATGATATGAACTTTGAGAACTTGCAGATACTGGAGGCTTTCTAATTGCATTTTAGGTAACCTTTCTGAATTTAATCTGATTTTCCTTAGTTGGTCCAACAAAGGCTTAGAAACACCATGGAAATCTGCTAAACTACATAAGAATGCACTAGAGATTAATGTATTTTTTAAATCTTAATTTTTTTCTTTTAACTGTCTTTATTTCAGAGCCCCAATATTTTACCTTCTTTCTTGTTTGCATCTCAGTGAGGAGAAATAATAATCAAAAACAATGTTCATTTATTTCTTTTTATTCAAGAAATATTTACAGGTTCCTGTTCAGGATAAGATACTAGGCAAGACCCTTATTACATGAGATGACCAGAGCAGGCATAACACTGACACCCATGTATTGTAAATTGTATACTTACAGATTATAGTCCTAACACTTATGATACTTATGTCAAGGACAAGCACGTACTGCATAGATGTGAAATGTTTTCTAAATTTGAAGAAGTCTGAATCTCAGAGGAGAATCCTCTAAAATATAGTTTGGGATTGCACAAGTCTTCGGTCTTAATGAAAACACCAAAGACAAATATTTAAATCACATTCTCATATTGTTTGTTACATTTTTCCACTATACAATGCAATTTACAAGTATGAACCTTATTTGCACCTAACCATATCTTTATCAGTACATGACTCTAGGATAGAATTAGGAGAAATTACATCACAACATTGCCTATAGTCACATATTTATATTTTAATAGGTACCAAAATACGACTTTTAGCAGAAAGGGAAATGTGCTAAACTATCCATATCTGGCTACTCTATTTGGTATATATTTTGTATAAATAATTCAAATGTAACTGAAGCTCTATAGCACATAAAATATCATTCTCCTATTTTAAAAGATTTTATTTATTTTTAGACAGAGATGATGGGAAGGAGAAAAAGAGGGAGGGAGATAAACATCAATGTGTGGTTGCCTCTCATGTGCCCCCTACTGGGGACTTGGCCTGCAACCCCAGCATGTGCCCTGAGTGGGAATCGAACTGGTGACCCTTTGGTTCACAGTCTGGTGTTCAATTCACTGAGCTATACCAGCCATGGCAAATATCACTTTCTTTCATAAATAGATCTAAAAATAGTATTTCAAGGAGCATTTACTTTGGTTAACATTATCACATTTAAATGAGACTTTCATTTCATTAGGTAAGAACTTCTCTTATGCTGTTTCTACAGAAAAAAGATAGACCTGAATAAAAATTTTAAATAAAAAATTCACAATTTTTAAAGTTTGAAAAAACATGTATATTAATTTAACAGTAGTTTCATATGGCAATACATTTACAATAAATTTAATTCTGAAGTTATGTGTCAGTTGCTATACATCTATACAACAGAAACCTCTGATGTGTCAGTCAGTGATTCTCACTGATTCACTAGGCAGTCCTCCTTTCTGGCTCTGTTTCTCTGCACAGTTAACACATCAGTGTGATACCGACACACTGCAAACTCATCAGATGTATTACAGTTAAACTATTGAACAATTCAAAGTGACTAATAAAAAAATAAACCAATCTCTATATTTTGTGTTATGGACTATTTTACTCATGGAAAATAACTTTCAAAAGTCAAAGTAAAATATTGAAGACTATAAATCAAATCAATTAGTAAATACAGTTAAATGTGATATATAATTATATTTTTATAGAAACCAAAATAATCAAGTGAGCTATTAAGAATGAACTGATTGCCACAAATATTGTTGATCTCAGTTTGAGACAATTTTATAATTTGGCCAAAGTCAATCATATTAGTCTTTCAAATGACTGATTCTAAAATGGAGGAGGAAAAAGTGAATCTTGCAAGTGAGCTTAATTAAGTGAAGGGATCTCAGAATAAGTAGTATGGAATAAGTAGACTGGAGAATTGTCTCTCCCATTTTGTTTTATGTTATTCCATAATAAAATATCTGGTTTTCATACAGAATGGAAATGTTCTAAGAAAACTATTGCGTGTGTGCATACATGGGTACTATAGATGTGTAGCCATATATAGTAACAGAGGAGAGTTAAATTTATTTGATTTTCTAATTTACTTTGGCTGCTCAGAAAACTAAGAGTACCTCTCTGTAAACTACGCACAAGTACGTTAAGAACTTGAAACCTAATGTTAGTTATTTATTTGTTTTTAGACAGAAGGGCAAGGAGGGAGAGAGGAAGAGAAACAACAATGTGTGGTTGCCTTTCACATGTCCACCACTGAGGACCTGGCCTGTAGCCCTGGAACGTGCCCTGACTGAACCAAAGGTTCACAGTCTAGTTCTCAGTCCACTAAGCCACACCAGCCAGGGCTGGAGCATCTAATTTTTATGGGTCAAGAGCATGATTTCAAAAATAGGAGGTGATAGTATTAGGTTCGCTCTGAGACCTATTGTGGAAAAATAGTTTACTACCTGGAGTGTAGAGATTTGAAAATGTAAAGTGTTTAATATAGTTAATCAACTGAGAAGCAGGTTCCTTCATTTATAATTAAACATTCTCTTTTTCAGTGAAGAATTTATAGTAGTTCATGCAATGTTAATTTAAAGTCATTTCCTCCCACCAGTTAAGACTCAAATGCTTAAAAATCAATCTGCGATTAGTAGCAGAGTATAACAGAGGTCCAATAGTATATAACAAGATTATAGAACTAAAGAAATTCTATGGAAAAAAGAGAGGAGAAATCCCTTTCCTCAAATGCAATTTTTTAGTCTGAATATTGAAAATCCCCTAACACTGGCCTAAGAGAACATTAGATTTAGCTTAATGTATCATAAATTGTGATGGATAAACCTCAAAAGGTACTTGTTTAGTCTGGCAATGCATGTAAAGAATTGGCATCACACTGAGCCTCTGTTCTGGATAATAAGCTTTGAAAGCATTGTAACATAACACATAGTCCCCATTTTTTAGTAACGACAAACTGAATGCAAACTTTGCCCATGTTCACTTTAGACAGGTTACTCTCGAGGACATTCTAAATTGGAATCACTGCAGTCCCTCTACTCTGAGATTTACAGAGGGGTCATGTGAAGAGAATGAAACTTGTGTATAAAAGCAAGACCACTACAAAGATCCAGGTAGGGCTTGCTGAGATCCATGGTGGGAAATAGCATAGAGAACAAAGAGATTAAGCATCCTCTATGATTCAGGGGTTTTGTTCTGGGAGCAGAATAATATTTAATGAACAAAGCATTAACATAGGGATATATGTGAAGAAGAGGATTCTGTGAAGAAAAAACTCAGGATATGTCTATCACATCTACTGACTAAGTAGTTATGGGCCCTAGTGATACAATGTATCAGGTACATCTGCTATCATTACTGTTCTTCAGTACTGCTTTGTAAAGGAGACTGAATTTCATGGGGAAGGGCTGCATACATGCTTTACAGCTCAGCTGATGATCATCTCTGAGGAAACATGGGAGAAGGAAGAAAACTGATCACTAAGCAGAGTTATCTGTAACAGTATTTGTCAAAACCTTTTTCAGAAAAAGGTTAATAGTGTCATGTTTAAAGAAGGCAAAGACATTTTGTGGACTGACTACATGAGTAAAAGTTTCCTTTTCTGTAGAACCTTTCAGAGCTTTGAACATGCTAACATGCACATTGCAATACTTCTAGGGGGGATGATAATATTTATCAAAAACCCTTTGTTTGCAAAACATATTTTTGGACTAGTATCTCACAGAATAAAATAAGAGAATCTATCAGTTGATGAGAATCATTGAAAATACTCTGATATCAAATTCCATTTTTGATGTTTTAGGCATTTCCATATGTGCATCACAAAACAGCTGACCAAATACAACTCTTCCAAGAAAAAAACAAATGGGAAATATTTTTATATTTAAGTTAAATGTATCTGAAACATACTGAACTTATAAAATATATTTCAGAGCCATCTAAAAAAACCCATCTGCACTGAGGACAGTGTGGCTCTTTCCTTTCCCAATCAATCAGCATTTTGTAAACTTTAATTTATCTGTTTGTTCCTATCTTACAAATGCACACTTTGAAATATGCAAAGAGCAACAAAAAGAAATACACTGCATTTGCAATTATTGATAAAGGCTGGCAATACAATTTAACAGTTCCTTGAGAAAATAAGAATAACATTTACTTATACCTTATATTGTTATATAAAAGCGCTTAAAGTATTAAAGCTTCTAGAAAATGGATGGGAGTAGAGAGGTCTTTTATTTTTTCCTTATACATATATTACTAGGTATTTTCTACTCACTTCATTTTATCTAACAACTCCAATTGCCAATCTGCAGTCTGAATGGAAGTTAGTTAATAATTCAAGAACAAAAAAAATCATTAAACATATTTCCTAAAAGTGATTTAAAATAGCACCCTGATAATCTGAATGCAGAACTAGGTCCTGAAAAGAAGCTGGGGTTCTATTTAATTATGAAGTATGAAGGCTCTATTTATTTTGTGAATTTACTCAAAGCTAATCACTGCAATTAATCATTCAAATTGTTTAAACAAGGTATGATTGAATTTTAATTGTCTTAAATGTACTTGCTTAACAGAATAACCATAGATAAGTATTTTGGGTTGAAATTAAAGTAAGAGAGGATTTTTTAAATGGGCACAGATTTTGCTTTTTGTGTAAGTCCTTCCTTGAGAAAAGAGCCAACTAAAATAATACAAGTATCATCATTATTTTGTCATTATTATCATTTCAGCCCTATGCTAATTAATGAGAAAATATATATTGCTTATAGATTTTTAAAGTGTTTATATAACATCATAAATAAGAATAAGCATTTTCATAATGTGGCTACTATGTAAATGGTATTTGACATAGTACCAGTTATTTAAATAGAAGAATATTAATCAGTACAACTTACTGACCCTTTGATATTAAAATTGGTGAGTATTTTAATCTCACCTTTTCTATCAAATATAATAATACAATTAACTATGAGAAATGAGAATATGCCCAGGGTAAATTATATTTCTTTATTAATTGTTGAAGACTTACAAATGGAAATACCTATAGCATGACCTGCCCTTTAGACAGGACTGTGCTAAGTGTGGTTCTTTGAGGTCCCTTTGAAAGTAGTACATCCTTAATATTTATGGAATTGATCATGAAACAGTGGAAATAATGAGACTAACTGACTAAAAGTCTTTCTTTACTCTTTCTTGCTTTTCTTATCTTCTGTCTCTAAAACTGTGGCCTTTCTTCTTTCCAAAGTGATCCTGCCCATCCATAAACTGCTCTCACTGTGTCCTGATGCTCTGCATTCTTTTAGTTATCCACTTTACCTCAAAATTAAAATATTTTCTCTTCCAAATCCTATTTACTCTCATAGTAAAAACCTCTAAACTTAGAACATTTTTCTTAACCCTAAGAATCCTTCAAACTCTCTGTATCATATGTCTTGAAAAAATAGTGAAACACTATTTGCCTCCTCTGTTGTATCACAAACTCATTCATTTGGACAGTTTACACTGGCTTTTCACCAGTACCATTCCAGCATTGCAGTTTAAAAGGTTGGCAGTAACCTCTTAACCAATGAACACAATGGCATTTCCAGTATTCCCCATTTTTATATCACCTTACATTTTGCATTCCATACCAATTTATATCATAGACTCTTCTTTCTTTTTGAAAATCTCTTTTCTACTGATTTCTATGTAAATCACAAGCTAATATTTAAGAAAATAAACAAATCAGTAGATTTAGCTCATTTGCATCTCAAGTGTCAGAACATGTTGCCTAGGTTCCTAGTTCATTTGGAGTCTATCATTCAAATAGTTGTAAAGTCAGTATTTGTTGAGGAGAAAGGATTTGTATAAGTTATTTTGCCATAATTGCAAACCATGGGTCTTCTCCTTCATCTTCTACCTTACATTTTTTGCTTATGTTTGGGGAAATGAGAGCTTTGTTTGTTTTGTTTCTTTCAGCACAAAATATTATGACCAGATCTATACACATTTCAATTTAAGTTAAAATAATGGTTAAATCATTAAACATATATTCTTTCATTTTTACATTAAAGAACAAAGAAAATAACCTAGATATATCAAATGACCACGTGAAAAATATCTGTATTCACTGGGAATTTATATGAATTGTCTTGACTATCTTATATGACCTTGAGAGAAGCTGAAAAGTCAATACCACTGACAAGACTGACTACACATTCCCTTCAGCATGACTCAGTGTGAGACAGGTTCCTTCTTAACTCTATGCCCCTGACCTCTATTTTCTGATAGCATTTACATCTAGAAAACTGTCAATTGTGAATGCTTCTTCTGACCCTTTTAGCTGTAAATCTTCTGAAACAAGCCAGAACATCCTGAGAAATATCTCTCTTAAGAACATGTGAGCCAACCCTTAAGTAATCATTGAAGGAGATGGTGCATCCATTTCCCAGTCACTACTGGAGGAGGGTAAGAGCCTAACTTCGAAAAGTGAAAAGAATACTTAGCAACACAGTTGGCCTCATCACATTAACCATCCTCCTCCCAAATATCTTCCAGTACTTTTCCATTACCTCACCTCTCATTTAAAAATTTTCCTGTCTTATGATTCAGTGGTGTTGCATTTAAAGTGTCTCATCTATCGCAATAATCTTGACCTTTATTGCAAGACTTGAATAGAGTCTTCCTTGCTGTTTTGTAACATGTCTGGTGCAATTTTTCTTTGACGCCATGAAATTTGGTATTGCACATTATTGAAACAGGCAAAAGTGGGATCAATCTAGGAAATTCACTGCTACAAATTTCAATCACCAAAGAATATAATGCTTATGGTTAGAGCATACAACACTCACGCAGTAGTGTGTTGCAAAAAGGTGAAATGTCACATGAGTACAAGTGTATTTGAGTTGAACGGGTTAATTTAATCCCTTTACAAAGATATGCTTCCTCCAAAGCAGTGAGACCTATTTAATCTTTAATACCCTATAGGTCTAGTTTCTGAAAACAGACCACAGGACAAGGATCTGGATTTGGGGGTTACCCAACAAATGACAGGACTGCTAAAATGAGGTGTGAAAAGACTTACTCTGAAACTAAATAAATTCAATATGTTATAAAATAAATGTAATATTTCTGTTTTAAAATTTACATCTTACCTTGCTCTGGGAATCTTTAATGCAAATTTTAGAAATGCATATTGTAGTTTTCCTTTTTTTAATGAGAAATTATGGTAAATAAACAAATAAGGTCAAAATGATGCTGATGTAAAAATGTCTTTGTATCCTGTACAACTAATTAGCTATAAATTAACTCTGATTTTTAAAGAAACAAAGGCAAAAAGAAAACTAGTGTCACCGTATCTGTGAGTTAAAAATACCCCAACCCCTCAAATAAACAAAATAACTATTCCTGGTTCAGAGATCTGAGTGGAATTTATCTTCTGAATTTGCATAAATGAGACACATGATGAACAGCATTTGTAGCCATATCTTTATGGTGATCATAACAATGTAATTCATAAGATTAGTTATTGATCTGTCCCTCAAAGTGACTTAATTACAACAATTTCATATAGGAACCAAAGGAGCATGACCCAACTGCACACATGTTCAAGCTCAATTCAAAGATAAATTCAAAGATAGTGTCTCCATAATTATTAAGCAGGAGAGAAAACAAGTTTATATTCTATGAGAATGACCCAAGGAAGTTGTCACTGGTAAACCTGGTGATGGTGGTGAGTGCTATATGTTCAGGGTTACATAGAAATACAGTCATACCTCAGTACTTGTCAGCTTCAGAATTCATCTGACCCTGTACTCGTCTCATTTTGATGAGAAAAAAAAGTTTCAGCACTCAGCAATTGTTCCAGACTCATCACACTTGCTAGAACTTGCATGACTCATAATGCTGCCCCACAAGACAAAATGCCTCATTGCTTGGTACTCATTAGTTTCAGCACTCATCACAAGTTCCAGAACAAATTAACAATGAATACTGAGGTACCACTGTATATAATTTAAGTGTTAACTGCCAAGAAGTAATGCTTGTATACTCTTAGGAGAAAAGCCTAAGCAGAACCTGAGGTCTATTAAGAGTTGGAGAGAGAAATACCTGTGGACAGGGACAAGATAGGGATGTCTACATGGTACCGACATCCAGTGAAAATACTGCTTTAAGAAGTAAAAAATCCTGAGTACTTTAAGAAAAAAATGGTTCCACAATATATACCATGTTAAAAATTAACTGATCGCATAGTTTAGGGCACTGTTGGATGTAAGCCAATTCAGTGTTAAGACACATTTGCAAGAAGCAGTGACTTTTGTTTCGGAAGAGTTGATCTGAACTCATTCTTAAGGGAAGTGATTAGATGATAAGGCCAGTAATCAATTAAAGTTATTTCTATTATTTAAAACTAGAACTATGACATTTACAGCTTAGAGCAGTAGTTTTCCAAGTGTGAACCCTGGACCAAACAACAGAGTAACCTGGGAACCTGTAAAAAAATCCAAGTTCTTGGGTGCCACTCACACTAAATCTACAATTGCTGGAGCAGGACCCAGCCACCCACATATTAACAAGTCCATTGGGTGATTTTGACATACCCTCAAGTTTGAAAAGCACTGACTTAGAAAACAGTTATCTATCCATCCTCTAGGAAAACAGAGCCCAAAGGGAATGAGGCTGACCATGAGCTTATTCAGAAGGATTATTGAGTTATGAAAGAATATGCTGAAAAGTGGCCACAGCATATCCTTTTTTATTTTAAAAGGTCCTCAGGAGATTTTTATCCTGATTATAGTACTTGAAATATTAGCTCTTATAAGTATCTATAACAAAATAGTATAAATTGAGCTCACACAGCTTAACATGTAACTACTTCCGTTAAATACAGCCAAAGCCTGTTGAAAGATCTACAAAACACTTGTTATTTCTAGGTTTATTCACAAAATGATAAAGATGTTAAGAATGATCAACATTAAGTACCTGACAGTAACACTTGTTTACCTAAGAGATTATCACTAAAATATTAAGAATATAACCTACCCTAATTTAGGGAAAATCTTAAAAAAATAACATGTTTATAATTTGCAATTGAGAGATTAATAGCCCAAAAATTTTCTCCTGAGTGTCAATGACTTCTTGGAGAGTCACTATAGATAACAGTGAAGAGTAAGTATTCTGGGGTCAGGCTGTCTGGATTCTAATGTGATTTTATCGCCTATTGCTGTGTGACCTTGTGCAGTGGGCTCAGCCTCTGAAATCTGCAAAATGAAGATGGTAATAGAGTTGATCCATAAAGCTCTAAGTATGCAGATGCTGGCATAGAGTGAGCACACAGTAGATGTCAGCTGTTTTCTATTCAGTGTTTCCCTGAGCATTGACAAAGTATTCCCTACTGTGCTTGTTACTAAAAGTAGCAAGATAAAGAGCCTAGTGGTGGGGAAAAGCACAAAACTAAATAATTTTATTTGCGGTACAATGAAGATAAGAATTAAGTATACTAAGTATTATGGAATGGAATACCTAAAAAACAAACAAAAAGCTCTCTACCGTGGAACAGACAGGTAAAGCCTGAAAATTATGGGGAAAAGGAAAGACAGAGGGTGTGAGATGGTGAAAGGCCATTCTGAAGAGAAGCAGTGTCATGGGACATGAAACAGATTTTTTGCTATAACAATAACTGGTTCTAGCTCAGCTTTCACTGACTCTAGCAAATCCCGTCATGATTCCACAAAAATATTTTCCTGTGATTTCAACCATTCACTGCCACTCCTTTCCTGTCTTTCTTTCAGGGTTAACCTCTTTAGTTGTGCTCTTGACCTTAGCTCCAGCTCTGCATGGAATATTACACACTATCAATTTTCTCATGTCTTTTTCTCTTAAAACCTCTCTCATAATGAGGACTTTGCCACAAATCTATAAACATGATGAAAATCTCCTCATAAATTAAAATGAAGCAACAGCAACAACTAAATAATACATAAACCTTCCCTTCAACTTCTTTGTGTCCTGCAATTACTTCTTATTTATTCTTTTGCTTTCACAATATCAAAACATTAATACAGAAACCATTCAGCTTTATCTCTTTCAAATTAGTTTTGATTGCCACCAGTAAGAGAACTTCTAACAACAGGAGTGATAGGGGACTCAAGACTTGAAAAAATTTAGCTTAAGGTAAAAAGTTATAAGCCTAGCGAGTAATGTGTATATTAAAGGTTTTGTTTCAGAAACTACAGATAAGGCCCATCCTGGCTCCTGAGAAAAACAGCTGACCTCCTGGGGCACTAATAGAAGATTACAGCCTGGGGACATCCGAACCTTTGTTCCAGGGAGAGCAGATGACCACCCCTCCCCCTTGGGATCAGCTAACTGCCAGGACAGGAATGTTGCAGCTTCTGAACCTCAAAGCCCTCAGTGCACCTTGTTTTTCCTCCCCCAGCCCTTATAAAAGATCTGGCCAGGAAAGAGAAGGGAGGATGGTATGAACCCACCATCTTCTCTGATCGGATCGCCAGCCATTTGAATAAAGTGCCCATAAAAGATTCAATTACTGTCATTGTTTATTGGATTTGGTAGTGACAAGCAGCCCAAACGCCGGTGTCTTCTCTGGTTACAGGAGGACATGTTTAAAGAACTGCAGTTCAACCCACCCCCCCTGTTGCATTTGCTATATGCAACGTGTCCTGACCTGTGTTTCTAGTTCCCAGGCTGTCTTTTGTCCTGAATCTGCTTCCTCTTTTCCCTTCTCCATCTCCACAATCCCTTCACTACTTGCTTTTACATCCACAGGTTTTGTCTCAGAACAGCTGCCACCTTAGTAAAACCCTCCACTTCAGCCCCATTTCTCTTAGTTACAGTTACTGATTCCCAATTGCCTGCTACATTTCTATGGCATGCAACACTTGAGGACCTATGAGCCTCAATCGAAACTTCTTTTGTCTTCCCTTTACAAGATATGTAGATTTTCCCTTTGTCATTAATCACAGCTTCTTTTATGTAAGCCATCTTTTCCCTTTGTCCTTTCCTGTTTGCAGGCTACCAGAGTATGCCACTGCCAGCTCTGGGATGGCCTCTTCCCCACACTGCCTGTCCCAGTCCAACCTAGTCACTGCAGCCCAGATCCGACTGTCAACTAGTTCACGGTACTTTCCCCAATTCATGCAATTAGGTAGAAGAATTGCTACAGTGCTATATCTGTCATAAATGTCTCTTCCAGATAGTTGTTTTTAAAAATAATTTTATCCTCTGAACTCAGAGCGTCACAAACACGGAGGTTCTCCACATTGCTGGCCTCCTGAGCACACTGTCATCCACGTGCTAAACTGCCACTGCACTTAGGTTGGCGATATGAAAGAACAAGATGGCAAACATAAAATTTTTCATCCATTTGGAACACATTTGAAGCACTTTCCAAGTAGTTATCATGCTAAATGGTGTCACCTAATCATTAATCTAAACAGTAGTAGTTTTGTCAATTGTCTTTTTCTTAAGAAGTCGTTTGTTCCCTGGTTGGTGTGGCTCAGTGGACTGAGGGCTGGTCTGGGAATCCAAGTGTCCCTATTTGATTCCCAGTCGGCACAGGCTTGGGTTGCCAGCCAGGTCCCCAGAAGGGGGCGTGTGAGAGGCAACCGCACATTGATGTTTCTCTCCCTCTCTTTCTCCCTCCCTTCTCCTCTCTAAAAACAAATTTAAAAAGCTTTTAAAACAGTTGTTTGATAAATGAATTAAAAAAGCAACTGGTTTATTGTTGTTATTTTCATTCACAGATTTAAATACCAGTGTAGCCACAATGGTACCAGTGGAGTTTCGGTTTTACATCTCTACACTCATTTTCCTCATATTAAACTAAACTGAATTCTTATGACTCTTTTAAAATTATCAATGATAGAAAAATGTTCAAATACCAATATAAAATATTTTTAAAATAATTAATAAATGAAACTAGGCAGTAAAAGTGACATTTACTCAATAAAAATTTGTCAAATAGATCGATCCTTCTTTCATATGTGGCTGCCAATTACTAATGTTACCTGACAAATACCTCATGCCTTTTGTGAGCTACTCCTCAAAATCTTACAGAATCTTGTTGCATAATATTGAATTATTACAAATAATCTGTCATCCTGAAACATAATAGAGGAAGAAAAATAACTATTAATACTCTGTAATGGTAGCTCTCTAGATATCTTGAAAAAGTTTTTAAAAATGTTGAGCCATGTAATATGTACTACATACACTATTTACCACTGATATCCATAGTTGTTTATAATTTAAATTAAAATGTATTTCTCATGATACATTTTCCCCCTATATGTATGTGGCCATATATATCTGAAACCTGAGTCTGGTCACATGAAGATGTATTAATAGGGTTGCGGGAAGTAGCATGCCATGTTTTATCAAAGTGGGATGTACTTCATCATGTGTGTGTATATATGTATATGTGTATGTCCATATAGTGTGCTTGACAACTATCTTTTTTATTGTGATATACGTGCTGATATTAAGCTTTTAATTGTCACGTCAAAGACATTCACCTCAAAAACTCATGTCACCAACTGTACAACCAGATAGAGTCAGGCTGCCCCACCCTTCAAGTTCTTTTGGGAAAGTTCAGATTAACCTAGATAACCACTGTTTGCCTGACTGGTTGCATTTCCCTTCCCATGCTTTAATTCTCACTCTTAGGTTTCAAATTCACTGATTGTGAACCAGCAAAACCCTGGTCACATCATCCTCAAGTCCAATAACAGCAGAACCCCAAGTCCATCCTTATTCTTTCTCCCTTTTCATCTGTCACCTGGCTATATGGTCCTGGAGGTGACTTGCAGCCTCTAGGACTTGTGGGTAACAAACCTTGTTTTTTCAAAGTTTCCTGATGGTTTTTGCTGGGGTGCACCTTATAATCATAATAACTACCAGGGTCAGTCCACCAATGGCATTAGGTCCAAAAGGGGAAATGTCCATGGGAGTTAGTTTACCACAAGGGCAGTCATGCGTTGCTTACGATAGGGATACATTCTGAGAACTGCTTCCTTAGGTGAGTTCATCATTGTGTGAACATCACCGAGTACACTTACACAAAAGTAGATGGTATAACCTACTACACACCTAGGCTATATGGTATACCATCGTTGTACATGCTGTTGTTCATTGTTGACCAAAGCATACTTAGGTGTGCCATAACTATGGTGAGGGTCCAGTGAGTGCCCCAAGGCATTTCTAGCCAACAGCATCACTATTCAATGTCAGAGACCAACAGAAAACAGTGTTTTTCTAAACATCTTTAATGGATGGAACACTTTTTTCTTCCTATTTTTTTCTGTAAATATAATCTAGTAAGAGACATACATATTTTAGAGCCTGTTACATAAATCAAGTACTTTTATCTGGAGGTACACAACTTGGGAACAAGTCAATGAGAATTTTATGAAGCTACCATTCTAATGATGGCCTCTGAAAATTAATTCTCTATCAACCTATTAATTAAATCTCCTATTTGTCTTCACTGAATGGCTATAGACTGGCATGTGTTTTTAGGTTGTGTCAGTTTCTTTTTGGTTTCCACTAGTTTATTGATTGTTATCAGCA
The DNA here is from genome assembly GCF_004126475.2 of Phyllostomus discolor. Taxonomy (NCBI): domain Eukaryota; kingdom Metazoa; phylum Chordata; class Mammalia; order Chiroptera; family Phyllostomidae; genus Phyllostomus; species Phyllostomus discolor. Next base: position 122,095,982 of record NC_040903.2, on the reverse strand, counting down.
GTTTTTCTCAGTCACTCTAGGCTTAGTGCAGTGACATTATGCCTTTCCTAATTTGCTAATCTATCTCTTTTACAAAAGATGTGCATGAGCTTTATCATATACAGTTGTGATCTCTCTTTTCATTGTTATATTATTGTTATTTCTTGGTTTTCTTTTGTTTTATCTTAATTCTTAGTTGGGATGTTTTGTATACATGCGATGTTACTTTGCACATTCTACATGACAGGACTTAACATCAAGCCAGAGGCTGCTGCTCATTAATTTATGAGGTATGTCCAGTAAGTATCCAGCCATACAATATGCAAAATAGAGACATTTATTGAAGAAGATACAAGATACAAGAAATATTGTACATAGGAAAATGGCGCCTTGGTCCCCATCAAAATAAGCACCTTGGGACCTCACACAGTTCTCCTAATTGTCATCAGCAGATGCATTATATTTTCTTGAATCTTACTGATAATCTGAAATCTCATCCCTTCCAAAGGCTGTTTTAGTTTAGGGAAAAGCCACAAGTCACAGGGTGCCAAATCTGGGTTGTAGGGGTCTGAGTCACCTGGGTGGTTTGATGTCTCATAAAACAACTCTGTGTGAGACGTAATTCATAAGGAAGCACAGTGTCTTGATCAAGCTGCCAATCACCAGTTGCCCATAGCTGCAGCCTCCTGTATCATCTGAATAGTTTCCATGGAGGAATGTTCAAGCTTAATGCAAAATCTGAGGCAGATCCATTGCTCTACTCTCTCAGTAATTTTGATGTGATGGCCACACAGTACCCAAGCTCATTGAACAGCATCTACCACACCCACTGACTAGTACAATGAAGTTGTCATTTTTCACACATGTGCATTCCTGTCCATTCTCCTTGGCTGCTGGGTTACAATTGATGTCACGCAAACCATTCTCTTTACATTAACAATGGATGGACTTTTTCCAGTCTTTCATATATGTGTCAGTACAAAACTTTTCCCCACTAAAAAGAATTGGATTATATGTTGTTTTATAATGTGTTACAATAATATATAATAAGGATATAAAGCCATTTGTCATATATAGATTTATATGATGAGAATATTTTCTCCCAATTTCTGGCATATTTACAGTAGTCCCCCCTTATCTCTAGTTTCACTTTCTGTGGTTTCAGTTACCTGTGATCAAGTGCAGTCCCAAAATATTAGATGTAAAATTCCAGAAATAAACAATTTATAAGTTTTAAATTGTGTACCATTCTGGTTTGATGACCCTTGCACCATCAAACTACATCCTACCTATGATGCAAATTTCATTTCTTTGTCCAGTATCTCCACACTGCATATGCTACCCCCCATTAGTCACTGGGTGACTCTCTCTTAGTTATCAGATCAACTGTTGTAGTATCTCAGAACTTGTGCTCAAGTAACCCTTGTTTTACTTAATAATAACTCCCAAATATAAGAACAGTAGTACTGGCAATTCAGATAGGCCAAAGAGAAGCCATAAAGTGCTTCCTTTAAGTCAAAAGTTGAGTACAGTACAACAAAATATTTTCAGAAAGAGGGAGACCACATTCACATAACGTTTATACATTATACTTTTATAATTGTTCTAATTTATTATTAGTTGTGTTTAATTCTTTCTGTGCCTAATTTTTAAATTAAACTTTATCATGGGTATGTATGTATAGGAAAATACATAGTATATATCTAGGGTTCAGTACCACTTGCAGTTTTAGGCATCCATTGGGGGCCTTGGAATGTACACCCTGAGGATAAGGGGAGACTATTGTAACGGGAAGGAATGGTCAGTTCTAGATGTCATGATGAGTTAACTAAATATTCAAATAAAAAAATTACCTTCAGTCAAACATTAAATCATATATTAATTTCAAATGAATTAAAGATCAAATGTTGTAGGTAACACTTGAAATTTTTAGCAAAGAAACATAAGTGTATTTTTATTATCTGAGGTTAGGAAAAGATGTCTTAAATAAAGAACAAAAACACTAATCTTAATTTTTTTGATAGTTTAGGGTGCGTCAAAGTGATGATTTTGTTTTCATTATAGTACAATGTTAATATTGTGAGAAAACAAGCCACAAAGTAGAATAAAATATTTTTATATATGTATATATTTATATAATATGTATATATATGTTGATTAACTTATATCAATGAACTGTACAGATAGAAAGGAAAAATAAAACCCAAATGGAGAAAAATGTACCAAAGACTTAAAAAGATCATTGCTATAAAAAAATCAAATGGTTAAAAATATTTAAAAAGTTGCTCAACTCATCCATCATAAAATAAATGCAATTTAAAACCACAGTATGATTCATGACACCAGCTAAATTGCTTATAATAAAAATACAGACAGTATGAAGTATTAACAATGATGTGGAACAAATGGAATTTTTGTCAAATGTATGTTGGAAAATTTAGTATTATATATTAACATACTCTTACCCTATGACTTAATAAAATGTATTAATATGTTCACCAAAAGATTAATATAAAACTATTCAAAGCAGGATAATTTGCACAATAATCTCAAACTGGAAATAACTTAAAACTTCATAAATAATAATTTTGTTATATTTATACCAAGGATTATTATACTGTAATGAAAATAAACAGACCCTTGCTATACATTGTAGCATATGAACCTCACAAGCATAAAATTGGGACAGAGATCTAAACACAATTGCATTATATAAAGTTTAAAACAGCAAAACTAATTTAAGATGGTCAAGGTCAGAATATCGGTTACATTTCAGTGAGACAGCAAAAGAGGTCAAGAGGGAAGCTTCTTCAGGGTTATTAATTCTCTGCTACTCAATCCGAGTGCTCACTGTGAAAGTTCACTAAGCTATGCACATGACTTCTATAATTTCTGTTACATTTAAATAAGAAGATCTTGAACAGTATTTTTAAGATAGTGCTTTAAACTACTGAGATTATATAATCAGCAAGGAAGAGTGCACTATATGACAATAATTTGTCAAAACTAATAGCAAAAGTACAAGGACACTGAGTCTAGATTTCTAATAAAAGGACACAACCCTTTTTTCCATATGAACCTCATTTGTATCTCTGAGCACTTTCACCAAACAAACTTCTAAATGATTAGAAACCACTGAAGTCTGTTACATGCCTTCCTTTTGTGTTTTTTTACTTTGTCAGAAGAAATTAAGTCAATGTAAAAAAGAAATAAAGTGTGTCACACTAGAAATAATCCTTCAAAATAAGTTTTTGTAAAGTTAGCATTAAAATTATGCTATAAGGAGGAGCTATAATATATTTTATACCCCCTCTAGAACAGAAACAAAAAACATCAGAAATTAAGAGAAAGTTTAGGAAGAAAATTGGTAAAACCAACATAAATATCCATTGTTTTATTTTTCATCACTTTGGTTTCACACCTTGGAAAACCTGGCAGGATATCCAGCTGGAGAGAAGAAGATTTTATAGGAATTGGGAGGGACATAACTGATATTATTTTCATTTGACTCAGCTCTTTGACTCCATGAGATTCAGTGGATGACTTGGGGACAGGAGCATATCACAGAAGGCTGAAAAAGAGTTTGTACTATAGTTGTAATAGGGTGCATCCAAGGAGTGGGGGCAAATAGGGATTTGTAATGGGGTCCAGAACTTAGTGTCCAGGAAATATTAGAAAAAATATATATAGGATGTCTTTACCCCAACAAGTCTGAGCTGGGGGATGGGACATGTGGAGCAGGGCCATTGAGAGCTGTTTTGAATAGCAACATCTTTACAGATAACCTCTAGAATGGTCATTTAACATATCTATAACCTTTAACTAGTTTCATAGATACGTTAAATAGCTGTGGTCATGCTTTGAGCTAGGGGGATTGGAGTGACTTCAACCCATGATGTAACTGGGAGGCAAGTTCCCCTGGTTACAGATCCTGTGTAGGAGCTTGGAGATGATTAGCTCCACACCACAGGGCCACACCTGCCCAGACTTATTGTGGCAGCCCAATAAAGCTGTAAAAATAGAGGAATGCTGGCAGCTGTGGCCAATTGTGGGAGGAGTTAGAAATGGTGAGACAGAGGAAGACTGGCACTGGGATTTAAACCTAGGTGCAGCAGCCATGCGGGGTCTTTTTGTGAGTACATGGCTTGGCCAGAGAAGAACCATGGAGTTCTATTTCTTTTTCTGAGATGTGGTACCCCAGAATGGGCAGAGGGGAAGGAAGGACTGTGTGTTTGTGGGTATTCTGAAGGACTTTGGGATCTCAATGAAGACGTCGTTATTGCTCTTAAGTTTGTATAACTCTTTAAATAAATAATCCCTTTTCTTTTCACCAATCTCTGGCATTGAGAGACGTCTTTCCCTGGCATGAGGTGGGGGACCCCTGGAGCACAAGGGTGAGTCCATTCAGTAATAGTATATCATTCGCAACCCCCCGGATCTGTTCTGTAACATAGTGAGTGTAGAAAAAAGTGAGCTTTCAAAATATGGAAATATGTTGAAAAACTTAAACAAATGAGGTGAGAGATATTAGTAGGTGGAGTACAGAGCTTCAGAGGAGAGTCTAAGACATTGCCCAGGTGAACAGTTGAGAACGCCAGAGAGAGATCATTGCAACCCAGGAGACAGAAGCTCATATTCACGGGTGAGAGGGAGGGGGCCTTGCTCTAAGTTCCCAATGAGCACTTACCAGACAGGACGAGATGACAGCCTTCCCCAAAATGATTATACAGAGAAAAATGAATGTTAACAACTACTGACATCTGAAACTCTGAGAAACACATCAAGAATGGTTATAATCTAGCACTGATATTATATCAAAATGCACAAAATATTTTTGGCATTAATTCTGCTTTGTTTTTGTTTTAATTTTGGGGTGTGTGTGGGGGGGGGTAATTTTATGCAGTTTTCCAATTTGCTATAAGAAAACCTTTTTCCTCAGCCAGCATTTATCAACAGCAGCACTATTAACATTTTGGACCACATACTTGTTTTTTAGTGGAGGCTGTCCAGTCCATTGTAGGGTGTTTAGCAGCAACCCTGGCCTCTACCCTTTAGATGCCAGTAACACACCACCACCCCAGTCCTGGCTATCAGAAATGTCCCAGTACTTAGCACACTGCCAAATTTCTCCTGAAAGGCAGAATAATCTGTCATCTGTAAGCCACTTATCTAAGCAGATAAATACAATCCCACCTTTCCCTTCTCTTCTCCTCCCCTCCCCTCCCCTCCCCTCCCCTCCCCTCCCCTCCCCTTCTCTCTCTCTCTCTCTCTCTCTTCCTCTCTCTCATATTTTTGCAATGGGTTCCCATCATCCACTGGATGATGGCTGAAACCTGAATGTGAATTATATTGCTAGTGTTCATGTTTACTAAATAAGGGTATGTGGGGCACAAGTCATAGAAAGAAACTTTAAAAGACTAGTCCTAATGTTTGAATGACTACACAAAATCTTCTACGATTAAAAGAATCAATAAATGTAATTGATTTCTTCAGTAACTTTTAAAAGTATTTTCCCATTCGGATTTTGGGAATAATTAATTAGTTTGGAATGAATGTATGGATTCCCATGGATAAATTTTCTATTATGAGTCCTTAAGAGTTGACTGCTTTTAACAGATAAATTATAGGTAAGATGGGTTTGGATTACTGGGCTGATATTTGCCATGTACAATTTTTAGAAAAGTGTATTTGTTGGGGAAATACAGTGAAAAATATTTTTTAAAATAGCTAAAAATAAGAAATAATCTATACAGTCTAGAAGAGGTATAATTTAAGAATTAGGTTGATTGGGTCTATTTAAAAATTTCCCGAAGCAATTGGAATGAGCACTGGTGTTGGAAGACTATTAGACACAATTGAAAAGGAAACAGAGACAAACACAGCAAACAGAAAATGTGGCAGGTTGACTAATATAATAATTAAAAATTGTATATAAAATCTTCTGCAACTGAAGATTGAAAAAATTAACTTTTAAGCATATTTTAAAATCACAGAATAAGATGTATAAATTATTTGATTTCTGAAAAGATTACATTATAAAATATAAAAGTTAAACAGGTTTTTCTTTATAGGACTTATCAACAGTTTCTAATATCTCCTAATTAAGAAAAGAGAATATGTTTAAAGATCCTGTTAAGTCACTATCTTGGGCAGCAAAGGAAAGAGGCACTTCATTTCTGAATATGCAAGGATTCTTAGTTTTCAAAGACCAGTTCCAATGTCACCTTCCTCTTTGGAATTTTCATCTCTGTAATCAGAATTAGTTTTTCCTTCATCTGAGCTTCCAAGAGCACATGAACTATGCTTCTCTTGTGAAGTAGTTTATTCTTCCTTACAATCTGGGGAGGCTGTTGCCCTGACGTTTCCCCTATAAATGTGGGAAGTCCATGGGCTCAAGGGCCACACTCATTTCTCTTCTGTCCCATGTAGCAACTGGTGCAGATATAGTGGGGAGTAGAAATTTTCTGAAAACTATTGAAGGCTTTATTTACATATTTCTTCTTGGTTCAGTATCCTGAGGTAACTAATATATAATTTTTAAAGATAGATTTCCATGTTAAAATTCATTGTCCTCTAATAATTATATATATAAAACTATAGAGCCATGTGCTTTTATTCATGCATTTGTATGGATAAGTTTGTAGACAAAAACAGAAAGTGATTGTGCCCAGAAACACTTAAAAAAGGACACAGTTCATGGGACATTTACATAGTTGTGGAATCAGAAATGGTTAGAACAAACATATGTTAGAGTTTATGAGCTACTGTTTCTTGGTTGTAGAGAAAAGTAAGCAGAGGCCTAGTTCCATATTCAGGATCTGATAGCCAATTTAAGAGAAAGGCACTAGATCACAGATCTCTCCCTAGGTATACAGCCTATAGCCCACTTAATCCATGCTAATTGTGGCAAGCAGTTGGCCTGGGAATTAAGTACCTGTCATAACAACATGATTAATATTTTGAAGTAGGAGATTTACAGCTAGCATTATTGTTTTGGCCCCATTTTACAACTATATGGTATAAATAAACCAAAAAACTATAGAACACCTGCCAAGAAACTAATTAAAGAAGTTAAAAAATAATGTTAGTTGAGTAAAGTTCTTTTCTGGAACAGGTATTGACTTTAAAGTACAACTACCAATTGGCAGGTCTCCCTTGGCTTGGGTAAATATGACAGAGACTCCATCTACCAACAAAAACAATCTAAGTTTTAAGAAAGGAAAAAATATTTAAGTAAGCTGTCTGTATATCACTGCGCAAAAGTAGTTATAAGATTTTGTAATATCTACACAAAGTTTTTACTTAAATTTGTATTTTATGATAATTCATCATATGTTCTATCAATGAACAAAGGTGAGATTTATCTCCTTTATAAAAGGAAACTGTGCTATAAATATTCATATGAGAAACATTGAATTTGATATTTTTTAAATTTTTTATAGCCCTGATTAATTTTTAAAAGGATAATAATGAAAACATTCCATACCTGCAAAGCAAAATATAATAAAATACTCTCCAGTGTTTTGGAGATATGTAATTACTGCAAAATATTAAATTGGGAAAACAGAAATAGAAACTTAACCTACCCGAAGAACTGGGGATCCTGCATGTACCAGGTGGTTTTGCTTTGTTCAGCCATTATATTAGAGTTTGTATTAAAGAAAGATTCTGAAACAAAACTATGGATGACGAGAAATTTAATTTGATTCATCTACATACCTGTGAAGAAGTGTACAGACCCTATAATTGGAAATTCACAAATAATTTACATTTTAAAATGCACTGTGGCTAAATTTGATCAATTCTTTCTGGAAAATTGACAATTAACTCTGACTGACTTTCTCATTAATACATTGAAAATGCATACCTTTCAGCAAACACAATGAATATACTTTTACTTCTTGTTGTATTTGTGCAGTTAGTTTATATCTTTGTCTTTAGAGGCTCTATTGGTGTCTTATAATTACTATACAATAATTTGTAAGACAGCTAGTAAAAATTTAAAGGTCATACTAAGCCCTACAAAATGCAATGGTATTTAGAAAAGCATAAATTATAAACAGTGTGTTGGTTAGAATTTTAAATAAGTGTACACACCATTACTGGAAAAAATGCTAACTAATGAAAACACATAATTTCCTTTAACCAAAAGTGACTGCATATTTTAGAGGGGAGCAGTATAATTACAAAGGTCTGTGTAGTACAGGGGATATTAATTTCTCCATAAGTATAAAAATGTACTTCTTTCAGAACCCAGAAACAATCAGTAGTAAGTTCTGGTAAGTCAATGATAGAGGAAAAGGAAAAGGACACAGTCAGTTCAGTTTGGAAGGGAGGATGAGAGGTGGGCTATGTTTCTATTTTTATTTTTCAAATTTTTATTATGTTTTTTATTCCAGTACCACTTATCCTCCTTACCTGCTTTTCCCCCACAGTCACTACCCTGTTGTCCCTGCCCATGAGTCCTTTTTCCTTTTTGATCAATCTCTCTACCTCTTATCTCCCTCCACCACTAGCTGTCATTTGTTCTCCATCTACGAGTCTGTCCCCATTTTCCTTGTTAGTTCAGTTTGTTCATTAAATTCCACAGATGAGTGAAATCATACAGTACTTGTCTTTGTCTGACTGGCTTATTTCACTTGACATAATGTTCTCCAGTTTCATCCATACTGTTGCAAAGGGTAAAATTTTCTTCTTTATTGTAGCCAAGTAGTATTTCATTGTATAAATGTTCAATAATTGTTTTATCCACTTATCCACTGATGGACACATGGGCTGTTTCCATATCTTGATCATTGTAAATAATACTGCAGTGAATATATGGTTGCTATGTTCTTTTGAATTTGTGTTTTGGATTTCTTTGGCTGTATTTGCACAAGTGGGATCGCTGGGTCAAAAGGCAGATCCATTTTTAACTTTTTGAGGCACCTCCATACTGCTTTCCACAGTGGTTGCACCAGTCTGCATTCCCACACAACACAACAGTGCTAAAGGGTTTCCCGTTCTACATAACCTCGCCAGCACGTGATTGTTGATTTATTGATGACGGCCATTCTGACAAGTGTGAGATGATAGCTTCTTTTGGTTTTAAGTTGCATTTCTATGATGATTAGTGATGTTGAGCATTTTTTCATATGTCTTTAGGCTGCATATGTCATCTTTGAAAAAGTGTCTATTTAGGTCCTTTGTCCATTTGTATTTATTGTTGTTCAATTACAGTTGTCTCCATTTTCATGCCACCATGCCCCCTGCCCCACCCAATCCCTACCTCCCACCCCATCCCCACTTCCCACCCTCAAACCTACCACCTTTGGCTTTGTCCATGTAATTTTTGTACATGTTTCTTCATAGCCCTTCCCCTATGTTCCCCCATTATTCCTCTCCCTCATCCCCTCTAGTTACTGTCATTTTGTTCTTAATTTCAATGTCTCTGGTTTTACTTTGCTTACTTGCTTGTTTTGTTGATTAGGTTCCGCTTACAGGTGAGATCATATGGTATCTGTCTTTCGCCACCTGGCTTATTTCACTTAGCATAATGCTCTCCAGCTCCATCCATGCTGTCATGAAGGATACAAGCATCTTCCTTCTTTTTGCTGCATAGTATTCCATCATGTAAATGTACCATAGTTTTGTGATTCACTCATTTACTGGTGGACACTTAGGTTTTTTGCAGCACTTGGCTCTTATAAATTGTGCTGCTATGAACAATGGGGTGCATATGTTCTTCTGAATTGAAGTTTTAGGGTCCTTAGAGTATAATGCAAGCAGTGGCATTGCTGCATCAAAAGACATTTTGATGTTTTCCATTTTCAGTTTTTTGAGGAAATTCCATGCTGTTTTCCACAGTGGCTGTACCAGTCTGCATTCCCACCAACAGTGCACTAGGTTCCCTTTTCACCACATCCTCTCTAACACTGGTTGTTGATTGTTTATGATGGCCATTCTGACAGGTGTGAAGTGGTATCTCATTGTAGTTTTAATTTGTGTCTCTCTGATGATCTCAGATCATCAGATGAAACTCTCTGATGATACTCAGCTAGTGATGCTGAGTATCCTTTCATATGTCTCTGGGCGCTGTGTATGACCCCCTTGGAGAAATGTCTGTTCAGGTCTTTGCTCATTTTTTAATTGTTTTTTTTTTGGGGGGGGGTTGTTGAGTTTTGTAAATTCTTCATAAATTTTGGATATTAACCCCTTATCAGATGTATTGGTGAATAGGTGCTCCCATTCTTTGCATTGTCTTCTTATTTTGTTGATGGTTTCCTTTTCTCTGAAAACATTTTTAGTCTGATGTGGTTCCATTTGTTGATTCTTTTCTTTTGTTTCCTTTGCCTGGGAAGATATATTTGATAAAATATTGCTACGAGTAATGTTCTAGATTTTACTGTCTATTTTTTCTTCTAGGGTTTTTATGGTTCCAAGTCAAACATTTAAGTTTTTAATCCATTTTGAATGTATTATTGTATGTGATAAAGAAGGTGGCCTAGTTTCATTTTTCTGCATGTATCTGTTCAATTTTCTCAAAACCATTTAAGAAATAAACTCTCTTTAGCCTGTTGTTATGTGCTTGTTTCCTCTGTCAAATTTTAATTGATTATAATGGTGTGGGTTTATTTCTGGGATCTCTATTCTGTTCCATTAAACTATATGTCTGTTTTTATGTCAGTACCATGCTATTTTGATTTCTATGGTCTTACGGTATAGTTTAAAAAGTAGGTAGTGTGATTCCTCCAACTTTGTTCTTCTTTCTCAGGATCTCTGCTGCTAATGGGGCCTTTTGTGATTCCATATAGATTTTGAAATATTTGTTCTAGTTCTGTGAAATATGACATTGGAATTTTGAATAGCAAATGTGTTGAATCTATAGACTGCTTTGTGTAGCATGGACAATTTAAGGATGTTAATTCTTCCTATCCATGAACACAGTATGTGCTTCCACTTATTTGTATCTTTTTTTACTTTCTTCAGTGTTTTATAGTTTTCTGAGAGTAGATCTTTTACATCCTTGATTAGATTTATTTCTAGGCATTTTATTCTGTTTGAAGTAATTGTGAATGGGATTTTTTCCCCTTAATATCCCTTTCTGTTAGTTCATTATAGGCATATAAAAATGCAATTGATTTTTGGATATTAATTTTGTTTAATATGTATCCTACTACATTGCTGAATTCATTTATCAGTTCTAGTGGTTTCTTTTTAAAATATATTTTGTTGATTACGCTATTACAGTTATCCCATTTTTTCCCTTTTATTCCCCTCTGCCCTCTAACCCCCCTTCCACCACCATTCCCCCACCTTAATTCATGTCCGTGGTTCATACATATAAGTTCTTTGGCTTCTCCATTTCCCATACTATTCTTAACTTCCCCCTGTTTATTTTGTACCTACTATTTATACTTCTTATTCTGTGTACCTTTTCCTCCATTCTCCCCTCCCCCACCCCACTGATAACCCTCCACATGATCTCCATTTCTGTGATTCTGTTCCTATTCTAGTTGTTTGCTTAGTTCTTTTTGTTTTTATTTTTTAGGTTCAATTGTTGATAGTTGTGTTTCTTGTCATTTTACTTTTGATATTTTTTATCTTCTTTTTTTTAGATAAGTCCCTTTAACATTTCATAAAATAAGGGTTTGGTGGTAATGAACTCCTTTAACATAACCTTATTTGGCAAGCACTTTATCTGCCCTTCCATTCTAAATGATAGTTTTGCTGGTTAAAGTAATCTTAGGTGTAGGTCCTTGCCTTTCATGACTTTAAACACTTCTTTCCAGCACCTTCTTGCCTGTAAGGTTTCTTTTGAGAAATCAATTTATAGTCTTATGGGAACTCCTTTGTAGGAAACTGTCATCTTTTCTCTTGTTGCTTTTAAGATTCACTCCTTATCTTTAATATTGGGTAATGTAATTATGGTGTGCCTTGGTGTGTGCTTCCTTGAGTTCAACTTTTTGGACTCTGTGAGCTTCCTGGACTTCCTGGAAGTCTATTTCCTTCACCAGATTATGGACGTTCCAACATCTGAATCATAGGGTTGCCAGAAGGAGGAGAAGAAGAGCAAGAAATTGAAAATTTATTTGAAAAGTTCTGGTGGTTTCTTGATGGGATATTTGGGGTTCTTTATGTACAGTATCATGTCATCTGAAAATAAAGACAGTTTTACTTCCTCTTTTCTAATTTGATGCCTTTTTTATCTTCTTCTTGTCTGATTGTTATGGCTAGGACTTCCAGTACTATGTTGAATAAGAAAGGTGAAAGTGGATATCCTTACCTTATTCCTGATCTTAAGGGGAACTCATGTAGTTTTTGCTCATTGAGTATGATGCTGGCAGTGGGTTTGTCATATACTGCTCTTATTATATTTAGGTATGTTCCCTCTATCCAGACTTTGCCAAGAGTTATCATAAATGGATACTGGATTTTACTGAAGGCTTTTTCTGCATCTATGGATATGATCAAGTGGTTTTTATCCTACATTTTGTTTACGTTGGTGAATCACATTTATTGATTTGTGAATGTTGTACCAACCTTGGATTCCTGGAATAATTCCCACTTGATCATGATGTATGATCTTTTTGTTTCATTGCTGTATTCAGTTTGCTAATATTACTTTGAGGGTTTTAGCATCAATTTGTATCAGGGATATAGGCCTATAATTTTCTTTTTCCTAGTGTCTTCATCTGGTTTTGGAATTAGGATAATGCTGGCCTCATAAAATGAGCTTGGGAGTCTCCTCTCTTATTGAATTATTTTGAAATAGTTGGAGAAGGAAAGGTAGTTACTTCCTTCTCAGAATGTTTGGTATAATTCCCCTGTGAAGCCAGCCAGTCCAGGACTTCTGTTTGTTGGGAGTTTTTGATTAATGCTTTAGTTTCAGTAAGTGTATTCTGTCTTTCAGATTCTCTGATTCTTCCTGATTTAGTTTTGCAAGATTGTATGTTTCAAAGAATTTATCTATTTTGTCCAGATTGTCCAATTTCTGAGCTTGATGGCCTTGTTCTTGCAACTCTGAGTTTTAACCCTTTGTTGGGGTTTTGAATGCCTTGCCTTGTTCTCAGCATTCAGACTTCCATCCCCCTGTAGTAGGGTTGACAAATTCCTTCCCTTTTAATGGGGGTTCTGGGTTCTACATCCTTCGTGTTGGGTTTAGAGTCCCATCCCCTTGTTCTCGGGGTTGTGAGTTCCATGCAAGTTGGGGAGATTTGTAGTTCCATTCCCTTGTTCTTGGGATTCCAGGTTCCCTCACTTGTTCTTGTGGTTTCCAACTCTATCCCCTTCTTCTTGGGGGTCTTATTTCCATTTCCTTGTTCTTGTGGTTTCAAGTTGCATCCCTTTGTTCTTGAGATTCCCAGTTCTTTTCCCTTGCTCTTTGTATTCTGAGTCCCATTCCCTTGTTCTTGTTTTTCCCAGTTCTTTCCCCTTCCTTTTTCTTCAAATATATTCTTGATCCCTGGCTTACTCTCTTCTCCTTCTGGTGTTCCAATGACGTGAATGTGGCTATACTTCATTTTGTCCTTAAAGTTCTTAAACTCTCTTCTTTTTTTAAATCCTTTTTTCTTTTTGCTGCTTTCTTGTTTTTGTTTGTTTGTTTGCTTTACTCCCTTGTATTCCAAATCATTGATTCAATCTTCTGCTTCATCTAGCCTACAGTTTTCTACTCTGGTGTATTATTTATTTCAGATATTGCATTCTTTTTTTCTCTCTGTTCCCTTTTTATGACCTATATGTCTTTTTTATGTTGTTGAGCATCCTTATAATCATTACTCTAAACCCTCTATCTGATAAATTGCTTGCCTTTATTTCATGTTGTTCTTCTTCTGGAGAATTCTCTTGTTCTTTTGTTTGGGCCCACTTCTTTGTCTTCCCATTTTGACTGATTCTTTGTATTTGTTTCTATATATTAGTTAGATCTGCAAAGACTCTGGCACAGATGTATGTCAGACACTGCCTGTGACTTGCTCTTAGCATCCTGTTGGAGCTATCAATGATCACAGCTTGTGGAACCCTCTGCTGGGTGTGGATGTGTGCAGAAAGAACCAGATTGTACACCAAGGACAGAATTTTACCAGCACCAGGTTTTAGGGAGGGTCAGCTAAAGTTTCAGTGCTACCAAAATCCACCTTTGCTGTTAGACTTAATCACTGAGATAGCCTCCAGCTGTGTGCTCCATAGGGTGGGATGAGGTTATACAGTAAGCAGGACTATTGCTTTCCCTTAGGCTGATGCAACTTGGAAGGGAGTGCTCTTCCTGAGGAAAATGGTTTCTGCCATATGAGGAATGACATAATACAGCGCTCTGGGTCACTGTTCAGTTCTCTCCCCAGCACCACCAAACTAAGACTCTGCTCTGGCAGCTGTAGTCCACTCTGCCCTCCCTCTGCCGGAGTCCAAGGTAAGTGGCTGCAAACAAGATTTTGTGTGTTGGCCCTTTAAGAGGCTTTCTGCATCTGTGGCAGTCTCTTCTTGGCAGACAGAAACCCCACTGCTTCTCACAGTTGGATGTTATTTGTGTTCCTTTCCCTATTCTGGAGCTGTAGTCTCAGGAGCCCTGCTTGGGGTTTAAACCCCACACTTCTCAGGGGGAATCCCCTGGTCATTGTAATACCCCTCTAGAACTTTAGCTGCTACCAATAGGAGCCCAGTGAGCTCTCTTGTACCTCTGCACTCTCTGCCAGTCTTGTGATGTGGTTTCTTCCATCTGTCCTTAGACTTCCAGCTACTGTTCAGTTGGTTATTCAGGATGGTATTTATTTAATTTAGCTGTATTCCAGTTTGGTCATGGGAGGTCAGTGTAGCTTCCATGTACTCCTCTGCCATCTAAAATGGACTATATATTTTTAAAAACTAGGCTAAATTTTGAAGGGTGCTATGTACCTTCATTAACACAGCATCCCTAGAACAATATTGTGTGGATTTTGAATCCCAGGTCTGCAGCTAAATAAGGCTTATTTTGCGAAATTTATTTATTGTTCCCTCTTTAGTTTTACTTTTCTTTAAAATAGAAAGAATAATATTTTACCTCATATACTTTGAAATAATTAAAAAGTTAATGGACAAAGTGCACCATGGTTAATGAACATAGGTAGCCTGGTACATAAAAGGATGCCCAATCAATATGTAACTATTACTTTACGTAAATGAAACTGGCACAAAGATTCAGTCTTCTCCCATGGAATTTTTAAGTGTTAAGATTTTTTGTAATAAGCCTAAGTAGAGATCATTTTGAAATTTTAGCAGTGCTGTCATTTGATACATATATATTAAATTAGTTCCAAATAAATATGTTTAATATTAAAATTCAAATATTTAAAGAAATCAATACTTTCATGTGAACAGAGTTAGGTAAATTAACTTTTCAGAACAGAGGGTTATGATGTTCCTGGAGGTTATAGTATATTTCTATGCAGCTAGAAAAGTGTAAATTCATGCTTCACTGAATACATATTGAATTCATCTGTAAAGGTTAAATCTATTTCAATATTGGTATCTTTTATTTCTACATATTAAGAATCTGAGATCATATCCAACAAAAACAGAGTAATACTCAAATTAAAAGGAAAACCTATTTACAATGTCACTTTGCAGTAGTCATTGGTTCAAGATGGAGGTTGATGAAATTAAGGAAAAAAAGGGAAATAGAGGCGTAAATGAGAATGGAGGCAGAATGGGAGTGTGATGTTAATAGTATTGTTTGTGGAGTACAGTGCATAATGTGATGGCTTTAAAACATGTCTGCAGATTAGCTGATAGTCTTCCCTTCAAAAAACAGAGATGTTTGGCCCTGGCTAGGGTGGCTCAGTTGGTTGGCATTGTCGAGCAAAGTGAGAAATCACTGGTTTCTCTGGTCAGGTGTGGACAAGAGGCAACCAATCAATGTTTCTTTCCCTCTTTCTCCTTCTCTCCCTCTATCTCTCTTAAAAAAAAAAAAGATAAATATATCTGGTTCCACTCAGAAACCAGGTTATCCTTTATCACTATCTTGATGAACAGAATGCAGAAATGATGCAGAATGACTTCAGAAGCTGGATTAGAAGAACCCATGAAGTTCCTAGATTCTGGCGCAAGGATTCCAATACTCTGGCATGTGGAAAAAACATGTCAAGAGGCTACTGAAAGAGACTATTGAGAGAGCAAATGGGGAGGCTGGAAGGGAGAGAAAAGGGTACAGAAGAAAGGAGGAAGGAAGAGAGAGAAAGATCAAGAGAGAGAGAGAGAGAGAGAGAGGAAACCAACATGAGGAATGTGGCAATTTGGACTCTTTATTCCAGGCACCATGGAGGAACTATGAAGATGACCCTAGCCCCAGCTACCTTCTGAATGAAATTTCTATGAGACCCTAAATTTTTTAGCTGACCTTTTAATCCTCAGATTTGTGAACACAATAAATGATTGCTATTGTTTTAGGCTCCTGTTTTTGGCTGGCTTGTTGCACAGCAATGAATAATCGGAAGAATGTGGCCTATGGAATGAGTTACTCACATCACACAGATGTTTAATGATTTAATACGGATATGGAGTTTCCTAATTTTGCTTCATATCATCTAGTACATACTTATGCTATGAAAGAGAGACAGATGTTCTGAAAAAGTGTCTAATATAAGTAAGTGAACTTAAAATATTTTAATATTTTAAGATATTTTGTTCATTCAATATATATTTATTGAACATCTACTAAAGGCTTAGTCATTTTCTACACTTTAGCACTATATCACTGAGTCACACAACAGATGCATTCTTTGTGCCTATCATTCTGAGAAAGAAATAATAAATAAAAGAAATATGTATAAAGTAACTCCAGGTAGTTATATGATATGAAGAAACAATAAATCATGCAAAGGAATTAGGGGTGGGTTAAGATAAAGTGGTCAGGGAAGCCATTTCCCAGGAGGTAGTATTTTTAAATTAACATTCCAGGCTGAACAGTAAATATTTAAGTACTGTCTTGTGAAAAAGAACAATGAGAATGATGTGCCTAAAAGAGGAGAGAGATATGACATGATGATAGTGAATTTGAATTCCATTGTAGATGAGATGGGAAGCCATGGGAGGAATGTGATTGGGAGAATGAGATGATGTTAATCACTTTCTCTTGCATGAATGTAAGAGAGAGGGTTAGCTGTTGATAGAAATCCATGACCTCTTATTTCCAGGGACACAGTAAGAATACATTTCTCAGCCTCCACATCATCAAATGTAACTAGGTGTCTAATACCGAGACAATGAAACGTGATTGGATCTAATGTATAACTGACCCATAAAAATCTCCCATGTGTGCTCTTCAAGCTCCCTCCCACTTCCAGCTGACAGGAAAGGAGCTAACACTTGGAACACGTTTAGTAACCACAGGTTGAAGATGGCAGAGGTAAGGCATCATTAGTCCAGGTACTTGAATAGTTGCATGGAGTAGAGTCTCTGCTCCTACAGCCACCTCCCAATGTACAGTCATCAATCTCACACACAATAACAGCCTGAGCATTATCAACCAGGTAAAATCCTGAACTCTCCCATGAAAATCAACTGAAGTGTTTTTGTTTTGAGTAATTATTTGCATGGGACTATTTTTTAACTCAGCCTTGTCTACCTCATCTAACACGGTGAAAAAGAAACCAGCCCATGTTAAAAGATAGTCTGGACTGAAAGGATAAATAATGAAAAGGCTGTTTTAATAAAGTAGGGGAGCAGTGGATAGTTTACACAAGGGTGGTATCAGTGACTGTGGCAAGATATGGTCAGATTTAGAGTATAGTTTGAAGATTGGGCCAAGAAGACTTGCTGATAGATTGATCAATTTTAAAATGTCAGCTACAAACTTTGAAAATTCTCATAATCTTTCTATATTCTTGTGATATTAATAATAGAATAGCCATTTCCTGACTCACTTTTGCTGAGAATAGAAGCCACATAATTCCACAGTGAGTGCAGAACAGACACCTTCTTATGTAAAATTTTCAAAGGAAGTAAAAACATCCATTCCATGATTCTTAGACTTGATAGACAATTAAAGGTAGAAACAGGGTGAGAGATAAAATTTGCTTAGAAGAATATCTTTGGAGAAAATTGTGAGATGCACCTTCTTCCAAGCTTAAGGTGGCTGAGGGAGAACCTGTTTATTTCATCATCTCAATCCTATGGAGGGGTTTTGCATAGGACCAGACCTCCAGCCCAAAGTGCACCCAAGTTAGGCAGGGGAGACATTTTTAAATTAAATTTTAATACTATTTTGGATCATGCATCCAAAACACTGAGTAAATGTGTGCTTGTGATTTACATGTACAGTAGGAGTCTTTATTTGTGAGAATAAGCTGAAGGGTCATGGGGTCTGCCTGACTCTTCCTGTTGTAAGGAAATGTGGAGACACTGTATGAAAGTTAAAATGACCACAGAGCAACAAAATATAGTAATGTCTTGAACATGTTATGGATAATGTTTATTCAACACAGGTTCAATTCACAATGAGAGAGAAATATGAGCATCTCTAAATACAGCCAATCACAACAACAAGGAACTTTAGGTGGGAATGTCATATCATCTAACAGGACTTGGAAAGCCATGAGCTCAGACCACCTAACATAAAGTAAGGAAATCAACATAATTTTATTAACAAATGGTATTAAGCAACTGCTTCTATCCTAACATGGGAGAAAAGTGGCTCTGTCATTGCAATATCTTTAAAGATGGCAAAAAAGTTACTGTAGTTATATTGAAAAATGCTTTAAGAGAATATTAAACATATGATATTCCTTTTCAGGTGTGAGCTTGTTATCAAGAATGAATGTTATCCACATTGTTTATTTTGAAGTGTTTCCTATTTTTTAAAAGATCAAGTGATGAATTCAGAAATTTTTCTCAAATGTTATGCCCATATGTACCCTGAACTTATTTCTTCCACGGATATTCTCAAATCATAATAAGCATTCTATACACAGAATATCCTTGTTCTTCTTCAGAATACATGGTATATGGATGTTGATTTAATTACAAGAAAAAAAAGGGGAGAAAATAAGTGTGGAGTTCAACTTCTACTGTATCCATGACATAGTTAATCTAAGACATTACAGCATCTACAAATTCAGAGCACTTTTAAATAATTTCCTTTCTATGATGAAAAGAAAACCATTTTTCTTTAACTACATTTCTTGGCTCTTGTGGCAGAAATGGGATGCCTTACAGTGTTGTAGCAGTTTTTCTCCCTACAGTGTAATCTCTGACTCTTGAACAAGATTATTTCTACCTTCAGTAAGGTGATGTTCAAACTTGATTTTGTGAGTTATATGTACACCTCTGATGACAGCTTCCCCTGTTAATATAACATGACTATGCAAATGTGTATTTCAGATGAATTAAAGGCATGAAAATTATACATTGGAGTAATACATTTTTAGGGCTTTATGTATTTTAGGTGTTGAAGTTGGAAACTCTCCTTTGTAAGATCTCAGATAAAAACTGTTAAGGTGGGAAAGAGCAAATCATTCTCTGAGTGTATATTTGTTGTGGATTGAGTTCATTTTTTACAAAGGGTGCCTGAGTAACACATTTTATGCTGGACATGTTGCCATTTGTACATGGATTCAATATGATTGTGGATGATCCTGTTGTCAAACTAGATTTAATGCATCATTTTTCTCTCATGAGTCCCTGTCCTTGATAAAATAATGAAATAAAGGATTCTATACTGTGTTCATGACCCTTAAGGATAGTTTTTCAATGCTTTAAATAATGCCAAAATTATTCGAGCAAGATTTGGTTGCATTTTTATAGCTACTTGGAAAAACAAGTATTTTAAAGCAAATACAAAGCAGAAATGATAAACATTGGTGATTTGTGAAGTTTTTGCTTTCTTTTAAAATTCGGGGTAGAAGGTGAACAGAATGCAGTTACTCACTGGGATAAGGAATTAGAAAGGCCCATTTCATCATGCTGATATTTAAAATAGAAGGGGTAACATAATTCCATTTGCAGACTTCCTCTTTTTATTCATTTCCATATACTATTTCTTTGTGTGCTTATCTGACTTCCTTCCTTTCATTTGTCTACTGGAAAGGTCCTCTTAGGCATGTGGATATCTGCTTTAACTTTGGAAGGAATCAACATTCATCCTCTGTCCCCAACCCAGGACCATGCTGGTGAGACATGAAGATGCAGGCACTCTCCTTGCACAGTTAATGCAAATCCTCCAAAAAGGAGGGAAACCTCTCACCTTACATGTAGTACTAGCACACTAGCTGGCAGCAGCCACACTAGAACATCCCTGCTACTATTGTCTTAGAGACCCACATTTTATATCAATTACTTAAATACAATTTGTCCACTACTGTCCCTGACTTTTCCATGTATCTCTTTAATCTTAGTCTATAAAAACTCTACCCACTGTATAAGACCCAGTGAAAATATCATTAGGTATTCCTTAGTAACCTGTGCCAGAGGCCACTATATATTTTAATATTTCTATAGCTTTTGCTTATGCTTGCCATACACTATATCATATGACTATTCATTGATGCCTTCTTTTTAGTACCTGACAATAGAATCCTTGAGTGCAGGTCAATGTTTTATAGGTCTCTATATAATTTCACAATTTAAAACTCTGCTTGTAATAGGAATTCAATAGTGATTATTAACCATTAAATTGATAAAGCTATGGAACTCCTAGACTAACACATGATCTATACAACAATGTTTAATGTTCTATGCCACAACTGTATTTTAATCATTTCTTTTCCTCAGAACACATTACAAGAACTATTCAATGGTACCACTAAGAATATGTCATGAAAACTATTCAATGGAAACATAAGACATTGGGATTAAGATTTAGGAATTTTAGGATCCATTTACAATTAGACATCATTTGTTATTTATAAACAATTTTCTGTATATGTAACATATATATGAAATAGTTGGGAAAATACTTCTTTTTTATATCAAACAGCATTTGCTTTGTGATAGCTTGGCTCATCCAGAAATCTATTTGTCACAATCTCTAGAGAAACGTACCTCTCACAATGATGTTGGTGGACTTTTTTGCAGGGTTTCCTACATTGTTATTGGCAATGCAGCTATAAGTACCAGCATCTTCTGAGGTGATGGCAGGTATGGTCAAAGTTCCTCCATTCAAAACAGTCTTTTCAGGCAGAATCCCAAAGGACCTGACCCAGGTGAGAGACGGTGCAGGCTCTCCTCCTGTCGTAACACACACTAATGT
This sequence comes from Phyllostomus discolor, assembly GCF_004126475.2. NCBI lineage: Eukaryota > Metazoa > Chordata > Mammalia > Chiroptera > Phyllostomidae > Phyllostomus > Phyllostomus discolor. Next base: position 122,074,807 of record NC_040903.2, on the reverse strand, counting down.
TATGGCCTCTCCAGGATTTACAACTATAGGGTCATCCACCAAGAGTTTAATTGACGGAGATGCTAAAAGACATAAACAAAAGAACATGCACCTATTTAGATCTACTACTACTAGAATTCAACAGTATGTTTTATATTTATTCAAACAATTAACATGAAATAGTGCTCTCTTTTGTCAAAATCTTATTGTATTTATCAATTTGAAACCAGGTATAATGATTATATATTTAATTCTGTGGCATAAACCTGTAGAATTATAATAAGAATCTTACACTTGGAGAGGAGAATTAAAATTTAAATTTTCCTGGAGTATTGTTCCGAATTAGAATAGTAAGAAGGATAAAGTTTTAAAACAAAAATCTTTTTCTTTTTTAATGCTGGCAATAACCATTTGTTTTTGTCACTCCACATATAAATATTGTAGCTGTTTACTCCTTATATTTTCATGGCAAAGATCATCAATTATTTAATTTTTTGATCACTCTGTAGTGAAATAATACATATGTTCTTAAAACCTAAATAAAAATGAGTAAGAGATAGAGGAATCGATCATTCCAAACTTTTACCAAGAAATAGGCCTGGTTTTTGATCTTGAAAGAAAAACAAAACCATCTAATTCTAAGACAGACCCCACACTTCATCTCTGTCTTCTCTGTTCACAAAGGTTTAGCTACTGAGCTCTCATTAACTACTGCTTTAAAAATTTAGAAACAAACAAAAAATGAGACCTCAAACACAGTCACTAAACTATGTTTGAGACAGCTCTCATTTTGAGTTATAATAATCTCCTGAGTGAAAACAAGTCATTTGCCATCTTTCAGATTTAAAAATACAAGAATAGATGTCCATTCAATGAAATATGCTGTTATAGACTTTTCCTCAAACACTTAAAATAGAAACTGAATACAAACTGTGTTCACATACAGCATATTTTCCTGTTTACAATTCAATGGCAGCCCATGTAATGCAACTCTAAATAAAACCAGGGGCATGGATTGCTGGTGTTTGAGTTCATACATTCAGACATATATTATGTCAAAGATAAAACTATTATATGAAATCAATCTATATTGGAAACATTTAAGGTGTTCAATTGTACTGTGTGTGTTTTTCTTTTTTTTTTTTAGATATTAGATTCAGCTTAGAGTCACAGAGTGTTTTTATCAGAATAAAAGGTAAACACCCTTTGTGGTTCAATATTATCTGCATAGTTTAAAAGGACAGAGGAGAGCAAGAAAAATTTTCATATGATTAATATGGTTATGTGGGACAAGGTATGACATCACTAGATGACACTTTTAAAATCATTTTTGTATATTGGTTTTTCTAACATCATTATAAGTAATATGGAAGTTTTTAAAGTGTCTTAATAGCCCTTTAGAAGTGTTGACTTTAAATTGTGATTATTTATGATTAAAAACATGTTGATGAATTCATTTAGTGAAAATAATATGCAAATACACTGCAGTTTGGTAGGAAAAAAATACCTCAAAGAATTATTTGATGTTGTGCAATGGATGGAAGCTATTAAATATTTTGAAATTAGATATTATAAATAATTATTGATATCATAAAAAGTAAAAGAAATCCCTGTAGCCCAATTTGATATAAATATATCTCTTACAAAGGTATTTAGTTAAAATATAATTTTAGAGACTTCCAGTCAAGATGGAGGCATAGGCAGACATGCTTTGCCTCCTTGCACAACCATAAGGATTACAAGTAACCTCAAAACTAAAATCACCCAGAACTGCCTGAAAATCAAACAGTATGGAAGTCCAACAACCAAGGATTTAAAAAAGACATATTTTAGAAGACTACCCAGACAGGTAGTAGGGGTAGAGATGGGGAGCCAGGGTGGAGAAGACACAGTGTGGTAGCAGTGAGGTGGCAGCAACCAGGTAGTTGTGGCAGCCAGTGGAATGGATGGTTCCACATTAGGGGTACCTGGGGGGCAAGCTCCAGGTGAGACTGCACGGCCCAGGGTTCCTAGCACTGGAAAAATAAAGTCTCACAACTCTCGGCTGTAAAAACCAGTGAGGGTAGGGGAGGAGAGAGAAACTGCAGGTCTCTGAAGACAGTCTGTTAAAAAGGGCCCACAGGACCCTAGAACATACACAAGCCCAGCCACTCTGAGGATTACAACCAGGGCAACAGCTAGAGGGGTCCCAGTCCCATAAGTGACTGGAAGTGGGGCAAGTGTGGAATAAGCCTCTAGCAGTTAGGCAGTGGCATTTCCCCCTCTTGGACCCCTCTCCCACATACAAAGACACAACATGCTGAAGTGGGCTGCCCCACCCTGGCAAATACCTAAGGCTCCACCTCATACAATGTAACAGGTGCACCAGTCAAAGCAGCTCTGCCTAATACACAGAAAAAAACATGGGGAGGCTAACAAATTGAGGAGACAAAGCAAGATGGCTCAAATGAAAGAACAGAACAAAATCCCAGTAAAAGAAAGTGAAATAGAGATAGTTAACCTATCAGATGCAGAGTATAAAACACTCATGATAAGGATGCTTAGAGATCTCATTGAGTACAGCAAAAACATAAGGGATAAAATGAAGGTTACACTAGGAGAAATAAAGAAAAATCCACAGGGACCAACAGTGAAGGGAAGGAAGCAAGCGTTTAAATCAGTGAATTGGGACATAAGGAAGAAATAAGCATTCAAGCAAACAGAATGTTGAAATAAGGATTAAAAAAAAAAAAAAAACAACCAGGAGGAGAGAAGAAGAAGACTCTGGGGCATCTCTAAACATGCCATCTGAATCACAGAGATGCCAGAAGGAGAAGACAAAGAGCAAGAAACTGAAAACTTATTTGACAAAATAATGAAAGAAAAATCCCCCAATTTGGCAAAGGATATACACAAACAAGTCCATGAAGCACAGAGTCCCAAAGAAGTTGGACCCAAAGAGGACCACACAAAGACACATTGGAATTAAATTGCCAAAAGTTAAAGATAAAGATAGAACCTTAAAAATAGGAAGAGAAAAACAGCGAGTAAACTGCGAAGGAGTTCCCATAAGACTATCTGCAGATTTCTCAAAAGAAACTTTGCAGGTAAGCAGGGACTAGCAAGAAGTATTCAAAGTGATGAAAGGCAAATACCTAAAATCAAGATTACTCTAACCAGCAAAGCTATCACTTAGAATTAAAGGACAGTTAAAGTGCTTCCCAAGCAAGATAAAGCTAAAGGAAGTCATCATCACCAAGCCCTTATTATATGAAATGCTAAAGGGACTTATTTAAGACAAGATCAAAACTATGAATGTTAAAATGACAACAAGCTCACAAATATCAACAACTGAATTTAAAAAACAAACTAAGAAAACAGAACAGAAACAGAATCATAGATATGGATATCATCTGGAGGGTTATCAGCGGGGAGTGGGAAGGAGGATAATGGAGTGAAAGTTCCAGGGAATAAGAAGCATAATTGGTAGGTACAAAATAGACAGGGGGAGGTTAAGAATGGTATAGGAAATGGAGAAGTCAAAGAATTCACACACATGACCCATGGACATGAACTAATGGGGGGATTGCTTAAGAGAAAGGGAGTACCCAATGGAGGGAGGCAAAAAGGAAAAATTGGGACAATTGTAATAGAATAATCAATAAAATATACTTAAAAGTAAAAAATAAAATAGCTTACATGGTAAAAAAATATAAAATATATTTTAGAGAGTCCAACATTTATATCATATAAACAAATCTCATTTGTTCCACACCATATTTTAGTAAAATTAAAAGTGACAAGGCTTAAGGGCCATTCATACTATATGTTTGGCCTACAGAAACACACAGTGATGACATTAAGAAACACTTGAGCTTGAAATTGACTTGTAGAAGAAGTTGTTTTTCTTTTAGACAATATTTTTCTTAATATTTCAAGACAATTTCAGAGTTCAAAAACAGTATATATAACAAAAATTTATGATACATTGCAGAACCATATTCACAGTTTTATTAATAACTCCTCATTTTTTCTTAACTGATTTAAAGAAAGTGCTGCCCAACTTATTTTTATTGAATATAACATTTATTTTCTCTAATTATCACTGATTTTAAAAGTAGCCCAAGCAGATCATAAATAATGGCTAAAGAATTAAAGATTTTAAGAATATTTATAAGTATTTTAGTCTCTAACTTTTCTGACTTTAAATCTTGAAAAGATTAAAGGCTAATTTTTTGTCATTTTTGCATTAATGTCTAACTTTTGATTATAAAAATATCAACTTTTTTAAACTATGAGGCTTTGCATAAGAACCTTAGGAACATCAGGATTCATCAGGCTTAAGTGTAAGTTATGCCCTAGAAAAAAAAAGTAGGAACATTAAAATTTGTTTCTATTACTAAAAATATTTTAAAGAAAAGATTTCTTATTAGAAGGATTCTTTGCTACTTTGGGGATATACTGAAGAATAATTTAGCCCTGGCTGATGTGGCTCAGTGGATTGAGTGCCGGGCTGCAAAACCAAAGGGTGGCCAGTTCAGTTCCCAATCAGGGCACATGCATAGGTTGCAGGCCAAGTCTCCAGTAGGGGGCACATGAGAGGCAACCATACATTGATGTCTCTCTCCCTATCTTTCTCACTCCCTCCCCTCTGTTTATATATACATACATACATACATACATGATTTTTCAAAATAATTTTTAAAAAAGTAATTTAAAACATCTGGAGCTAATTACTTCCTTCTTATAAGCTTCCATAGCCCCCTCCAAGTTTTCCCTTTCATATCAAATTGTATAACATTAGTTAGTCACTACCCTTGCTCTTGAGCCAGGAGTACAGTGTCATGATTGTATTCTCTGAAGTATGGCATGATGGTTGAATGGTAAGTGACACATGGGTTCAGATCTGAATTAGAGATATTCGAAGATGTGTTTCTTTGACTAAGAAGTAATATGAGAATTAGAAGTGAGTCATAGGGAAAATCATAAAAAACAAGGAACATGAAAAAACAGAAAATACTCCAATAAAAAATCCTCAGCTAGAATGATATTTGTCTTAGTTTGAATTCCCCCCAAAAGCAGGTCCTGATACAAGCAGTGAATTTGAGTGGAGATTCCAGGAAGCATATTGAAAGAGCAGAGAAGAATGATAAGAAAAACCAGTCAAATAGCACCTGTGAATGTTTGTCACTGTGCCAAACCCCACCCCTTGCCGCTGGGAACACAGCTCAGAGCTCTCCTTCTGAAGAGCAAGCAGGCTGGGCAAGTGTTTATCTACCAACTGTTGTCCCTCATTAGTTGAGGATTATTCTGTGGGTCTTAACTCCCCAATCTCATGCTTTGGCTGAACACATGGCAGTCCAGAGAAAAACCTCACAGAAGGATACGGAATATGGAATCTGTCAAAAGAAACTATAGTAACCTCCAGAACATGCTCAGAAAAGGCAGGACACCCAGAGCATTTGCTAGGACCTCCTTCACATGTAAATTCAATAATCTGTAGTCAGTGACTTGGAGATAATGTGAAAAGGATTAAGGTAGAAGAACAAGGAAGGATGAGTGGTGAGCAGGGGTACCTTTACCCTTTAAGATATAGGCATGAAATGAAATTAGTATGAGCACAGTATGAATGTAAGAAAGAGAGGAAAAAATATTTATGAATCACTTTCTACTTCTGTTCCATGGCCCTATATTTTTTAAATATGAAAATAATAGCAAGCCAAGTCCAGCTTCTATGTGAACAGACATGCTTATGCTATGCTTACAAATTCAAGGAACAGAAAAAAAGTTTTTCTCAGAAAAACTAATCCTTTCACTGAGATAATATAGCAATCACCACATTTTTCATGAATTTCATTGAAATCCATTTTCAACACACATTTCATTGAAATACAGGTAGTAGTGAACATTTCACAAAATAACAATGGGAGAATATAATAGAAGTTGACTTGAAAACTCAAAATAAGCTACTTGTTTAGTTGGGGAATTATTCAAACATCATTACTGATGTATTGATAGATTCTCATGAAGCCCAGGAATACTATCACAATTGGAAAGTTCTCTTTAAAACAATGCTCCAGGATACAGCAATATTTGAAATAGTATTCATGAATAGTATCTAATACAAATAGAGAGACTTTCCTACAGTTGTTGAAGCCAACATGTATTTTTCATTATTTTAATATTCACAGGAAAGATATTTCTGGAAATTATTTAGAAGGCAAAGTAAGGATGGACCTCCATGCAAAATTACATAAAAATCTACTGAAAGTGACCTCACTTGCAGCACCATGGGTTCCAAACAAAAAATTCCCTAAATGGGTTTTGTTTGGTTGGTACAATATCCTTTGTTGTCATTGCTGGTGTGAATGTATATCATTAGGTATTGCTTGTTCCCCCTAAATAAAATATTTCAATACATTCATTCATGTGCTCAATATTTACTGAACACCTACTACGTATTAGTCCCCCTGCTAGACATTTGAAATATATCAGTGAACAAAACAGCCAAAGAATCCCTGCACTCAGAAGATATACCCTAGCAGGAAAAGAACCTGCCCTCTCCCCATGACTCCCATTGTCTTAGGTAGCTTCACATACTTACACCATCTGCCTGCTCTGTGAGGACATGTGCGTTTATGATCTCCGAATGGTATGTTTATGCCATTAGAGCACAATTAGAGTAAAAAAGTTTGCCAAAAGTTACTTCAATGAAAGGAGACATTACAAAATAGAACAACTGCTATTTACATTTCAGTGTAGTCATTGACCAAAATAAATGAAAAATATTGAAATGGAATTTTGTTCCAAGTTGAAAAAAAGATAGTAAACTCAGAAATTCATTTCAGTGGGTAAAGTATGCCAATAGTTGGGTTACTAATACTTAAGGAACTGAAAAGTATTCATAAACATTGGAAAATATTATTAAGAACTTTAGCACCATGTATATTTTCCTCCTTTAACCCTTGACTATGTTTTGCCAACAGATAAAATCCTGGTGAAATCTGGTCACATTCAAGTTTACAGGAAATTAAGCATCAATATGCTCCTGCAGTAGAATCCCAGAGGGTCATCTCTAATGGAGAGAAAAGTCCAAACTAAGTACTTCCAAATAAATAATTGGTTAGCCATAGAATCTTCCTGTTCTTTATAGATAACATTAGGATTTTAGAAACAGTGTCCATACGCAGAGGTGTCCTCTCCACAAGATCAGCAGGAGTATGAACTTGTTATTCCTGCTGCCTGGAATCCTCTCCCAGAGCTTATCCCCCTGGTAAAAACTAGTAGTTATGTACTTTACCATGCTCAAGTGCCAATATCGATTCTTCATCAAATTCCTAGTTTTATGCCCAAGCCAACTGAGTTGCTCCCTCCTTTTTATAAGCATAGCTGCCTATACTGCCCACCCCCAACATTAGAACATTTTCCCCTACCCTTTCATTGTGACGTATTTAGGCATAGGACTTCAGAGTAAAAAAGATAATGTTTTTCATATTTGTACCCACAACACCCAGAAAGGATTCTGACAAAGAATTAGAAGCTCAATAACATCTTATTTGAAAAAGAATGTTGCATTTAAAGATTAAAGAACAGACAGTCCACCTAAAGCCTACAATTGATCATAAATTTAAGCAAAAAAAAACCATAAAAGAATGTAAATGTGCCTCAGGATTTCATGAGCCATTCATTGAAAATTACTAGTTATCACAACTTGACAATTCTTTCATTGTTCAACCCATCTAAACTTAACCATGCTGTATACTATTAACAAAGTGAAGACAAGGGATTTCTCTATCTGCATTTATTAAACCACTCATATAAAATCAGCATAGCGTATTATTTATACTTCTTTATGTTTAATTATTTGCTCAGTTATAACATATATATTACTATTCATAAACCATGTAATTAAGCCAAATTATATCCCTGAAAGCAAAATAAAGAGCCTTTGTTATAAGATAACCAGAATGTATGTAATTCAATATGGACTTAAAAATCAGTCATTTTTAAGGCTCTTCTGTGTGATATCATGCAGCAGCAAAACAGATAAAGACATCAGCTCTAAGACCATCTGCTGTTCATCTTGCAGCTATACTCCTTTAAGCCTCACCAGAGTGGCAGAGCAAACAACAATGATTCTGCTTTGGCAACCACAGCTGCTGAAATGGAGGCAGCTGGTATTTCTACCTGCAATATTACAACACAGAAGGATGAGTGGGAAAAGGTACTTTCTTATTGGTTACTCTCTTACTGGTCTAATAAAGTTTCTTTCTTTTTATTGCACACCCTGGGGATACTGCATGGCATCTTGATTCCTTTTATGATTCATAATTTCATTTTATAGTAACTTTGACAAAGGTTGCTTCATAGCTATGTTTTCAAGTAATCTGGAACATACTTAACTTAGTGGGGCCTCTGTTTGCTCCTCTAAACATCAAGGGAATTCTGATAGATAATTCCTAAAAGACAACCTAGACCAATTTATACCTTCAATGGGAAAACACCTGGGCATATAGTCTCCTAATCATATGATGCATCTTACTCAGGTTACTCCAGTGTTTCAGTTGATTCCAAGACAGAGCAAAGACTAAAAAAAATCACATCAGGTCCTGGCTAATGTGGCTCAGTGGATTGAGTGCTGGCCTGCAAACCAAAGGGTCACCAGTTGGGATTCCTGGTCAGGGAACATGCCTGGGTTGCAAGTCGGGTCCTCAGTGTGGGGAGCTCGAGAGGCAACCACACATTGATTTTCTCTCTCTTTGTCTCCCTCCCTTCCCTTCTCTAAAAATAAATAAATAAAATATTTTAAAAAATTTTTAAATCACATCAGGAGTTTAATTGGCCAGGTCATTGATAGCAACAAAATATACTGAAAACAGAGGAATATATCTATGTTTCATTTTAAGAAAATATTAATTCATGTACTGATTAAGTTATAATCATGTGTCAGGCTCTGTTCTACCCACTGGAGATATAGAACAAAACAGACAAAAATCCTACTCTTAAGGTGTTTGTAATTAGATGGAGACAATTATAGTCCTTAATATGTGTCAGGCCCCCTTCAAAAAGCTTTATGTATATTGACTCATTTAATTGTTTGAGATAGGTACTATTATTACTTATTTCCATTATTACCAATCTGAGAAACCATTTCAATAACTTGCCAAAGATCACTTTAGTAGTGAATCATAAAGCTGGGCTTCTAATCTAGGCAGCCTGGGTTAAGATGGATATAAATTATTGCATATAAACCCCAGAGGAAAAATTTAAAAAAGTTGATCTTCCCGAGTTCTATCTGAATCTTGATCGTTGTGTCACAGGAAGAGTTAGTGCTGCCTCTCTAACAGAAGGAGGGGATACATAACATTACCATCCACTATTACATTATACAAATCTGGGGAGGGCAAAAATAAATGTGGTTGGCTCACCAAACATTTAGAAAATTCTGCCATTCAGAATAGAAGGCAACATGGACTTGTGAACCATCTAAGTAATAATTAAAAAGCTTAAATTCTGAAATGTCTTTGGAAGAAGCTCTTAGGCCATTGCTTGGGGCATGTTTACTCCTAAGTCACACAGCTGTCCCTTGGTGTGTGCAGGGATTGGTCCCAGGGCCCCCACAGATACCAAAATCCAGGAATTCTTAAGTCCCTTACGTAAAATGGAATGGTGTTTTCATATAGACTATTATACATTCTCCTGTATAATATAAGTCATCTCTAGATTACTTACAATAACTAATACAATGTAAATGTTCCATAAATAGTTGTTTTATTGTATTCTTTAAAGAATTATGACAAGAAAAAAGTCTGTACCTGTTCAGAACAGAAGCACAGTCATAGCCTTAGCTACCTAGTACACATTGACAACAACATAACATTTAAAAACATTTTTAATATGCGGCTGATTAAATGTGCAGATGCAGAAACTGCAGCTGTGAGGCACCAATTGTGTGTTATGTAACTGTAGTGGGTTCAGTTATTTAAATTCTCAGGTTTCAAGAGTTAAGGGGCTGGAATTTAAATATGGAAGGTCTTCTTTAGACAATGGCAATTAATGATCTACCAGTAAGGAAGAATACGAGAAGCTAGTGTGTTATGGACTTGTAAGCATGGTCTCAAAGATGAACTATGAACCAAGCCTCCATCTATTTCAACTGCCATCCCCAAAATGTCAGATTAGGTAAGTACAGTTTGAAAAAGCAAGAAAAGAAATAATTCATCCATATATTTATGTTAGGTGTTACCAATGAGAAAAGAAAGAGAGAGAGAGAAATAGTTTGCTAATGCTTCTAAATTATGCTATAAAATACTACTAAGATTATTATATGAAGGGCAAAAGTGGCCATATTTTGCTGAGCACAGTCCTGGACCAAAGGTCAGATAAAAGAAATAAAACCATGCAAATTATACATACACTCATATTTAACACACTTGAATATTATGATGATTATTTACATTGAATTCTAGAAGTAGTTTTATAAAATAGAATAAAAAACATCATATCTTAACCCTGGCTGGCATAGCTAAGTGGATTGAGTGCGGGCTATGAACCAAAGTGTCTCAGGTTCGATTCCCAGTCAGGATACATGCCTGGATTGCAGGCCATAACCCCCAGCGACCACACATTGATGTTTCTCTCTCTCTCTCTTTCTCCCTCCCTTCCCTCTCTAAAAATAAATAAATGTAAATCTTAAAAATAAAAAACATCATATCTTGAGTGCCTGCATTGGGCTACAGCTCAGATAATTGCAGCATCACGAGAACCTCTGCCCTTTCCAACCACATGGCTGGGATTGCTGCGCTCGCCTCCTACAGACAGGTGTGCATTGGAGGGTGTTAGAATGAGGAGGCTAATTCTAAGACAGGGGGCGCCTCAGTAAATGAATTTTATTTATTTATTTTTAAAGGTTGTATTCATTTATTTTTTAGAGAGAGAGGAAGGGAGGGAGAAAGAGAGGGACAGAAGCATTAATGTGTGGTTGCCTTTCACATGCCCCCTAGTGGGGACCTGGCCTGAAACCCAGGCCTGTGCCCTGACTGGGAATCGAACCAGTGACCCTTTGGTTTGCAGACCCACGCTCGATCTACTGAGCTACACCAGCCAGGGCTAGATTGTGTTTTATAAAGGTCTAAATGTGTTCTAGGGAGATATTTTCCTTTTAAGTACACATATATTAAGTACCTTTAACCATTATGTGTATATTGATATTCCTTCCTTATGGTTAATTAAATAAAAAAGAAAAAGAAAGGCAGAAAAAGAATTAGAACATAATTTGGTAAAAAATAAATATGTCAAAGCAGAGGGATTTGATTCTAAGTTTTCTGTGTGGTTAACAATTTGCTGGACTGAATTACAAACTCCTAAAATTGTGGTTTATCCTGGAAAAAAATGACAACTTTAAACTATAGACCTTGCAGGTATCACTACAGTATGATGTTGACATGCTATAAATATTAACACTGCTTAACACTATTATTACAGATCTAATTCTAACAGAAGCTCATTCAAGTCTAACTACTACACTAGCTATATTTCTTATCTGGGGATTTCAGATAGTCAGAGAACATTTAAATACATTGTTGCCATGTTCTAGGACAATGCTGCTACATGATAAGTAGGTATTCATTTTTTGAGTAAGATAATACTGTAATGTAACATATGTAAAGAAACTAAGCTGCACAAAATGAAATATTTCTTAAAGGAAGATTAAAAGCCAATAAAAACCTTTTTCAAACTGTTTTAATATGAAAAATGAACCATTGATGGAATCACCTCTGAATTCAGTTCCTCTCTATACATAAGAAAGGGATTGTATAAAGTGACCTGCCAATATTTTATTTCTCAAAGCTACTGGAAATAGAACTTTCCATTCTAGTTCTGATATTTTCAATACACATTTTGGTAAATCCACATTCCCCATTTTACATGATTAATATGAGCTGCTGAATATCTTTGCAAAGAAAACAAATACTTACCATTTGTTTTTAATGTTAAATCAATTTTTGTTTTTCTTAAAGTTTTAATATTGATATTTATTGATTTGCCCATTTAACTTTCCAGCAAATTGAGAATTAAATCTATATTAGATATTCTTTCACTGTGGAGCTCTATACATGTTATAATGCTTTTCTGAACCTGTATTCATATTCACATTCTGCTAAAACACACAAACCAATGTTAAGCACATACCACTCTATATTCACTGAATTTTCAGGTTCTTTGTACAGTCAATAGTGTCCAATTGTGCATAGATATTTCATCAGGTTGCTTTTTACTTATAGTTCCAAAAAGAAAAGGAGGTGAACTTTACAATCTTCATCAGATCGAGTTAAATTTAAAATTGAAAAACAATATGCAATGAGGCAGGACCTTAGTTATTAACTATTTCCAATCATGATCAAGAGAATCAGAAAAGCATAAGAATAGAAGGAGTTTGGCCTTCTTTTCTCCTTTCTGTTCTGTCTAGGTAATTGTCTTAGTGGAATCAATCTCAGAGAAATTTAACAAGAACCCATATTATGCTGCTTCTTTTCCCAGTAGTTTTACTTTTTTCTTATTGTGCCTAATGTTTTCTCTTTTCACTTTGGAAACATACATTTTAATTTGCACTTAACATGTGACAATCACTTTGAAGAAATTCCTTCTCCATTGTTACTTATTAGGTCGTGCTATCAGAACTTCCTGCATTTTACAATTTTAGAACTACAAACTCTTTTCAGTAAAATAAAGCCAACTGGCGTTGCTGGATTTTGCTAACAAGACAAATGCTACTTACTTCCAGGACTTTACTAATCTGACTAAAATCCCTGCCTCTTGGTTGTTTGAGAACAATGTTTCAATGCCAGACCAGAGTGAAAGCCTAGAGGAGATCCATACAACTGTCATACCTCTCTATGCCAAACACCGTCAACAAATTCCTATTACACAATGTGTCTATCAGAAATCAGCACTGCTGACTACTGCACATTTACTGGACAGTATGTGGCTAAAGAATATAGTCAAAACAGACTCAACTAGAACAATATTGCAACTAAGGCATCAAGACCAAAAGGAGATGATAGAAAGAAATGCTGTTTAAAACATAAGCTGAAGCATATTACAGTTGGACATACCTATTTGCTATTGTAATATAATAGTAGCAAGTAAATCAAGAAGGGAATGTTATCAGAAAAAAAGAAGTGGCTCTTAGAACAGACTTTGTAGAAAATGGAAACTTAGGGAACTTTGTGATGCTTTAGAAATAGGTGTGACCACAGCAAACTGAAAGTACATGCTGCGTCTGGATTTATAGTCCAAAGGTTGATGCATTTCTGATACCCGACCTGTCCATTTCTCCTCAGTCTATCAATGTCCACTTTCCTCCCAGTCCCTGTAACAATACACTAGGTACTTTACTCCTACTATATGGACCACTATATGAACTCTCTTTTCTTAAAATTAATTAAAAGCTGTCATGAACCAATATGGACCCATTAAATTATGGCTACTGTAGCTCACATGACTCGCTGATATTAGCAGTGACTGCAAGACTAATTTTAGCTGCACCACAGTGTGTTAAATCCCATGAGCGGTGTGGCTATGGCCAGAGGATGCCTGGAAAACACAAATATTTCAGCATGGAGTTTTAACAATGATATAGTTATTTCGTGATATCAGTATTTAAGGGAAAAACATACATTTACAGCACACTCAAAAGAAAACTGTTCACGTTTTGCCTGTTCTTTACATTGAAAAACATGTTTGATAAATGTTGTTTGATGAGCTAATAATCAATTCCTATTTTCTTATTTTTAAAAAACTTACATTTACCTGGCACTGATGAGAACATGTGAATTTAAAAACAGATAAGAACATAAATTGTTTAGATTTTTTTCATTATGGAAGTCAACATAAGATATAAAAAAACTTTATAAAATACATCAGAAGTAGTTATATACATACTACCAATGCACATATCTATATTTATATATATATCATAGATATGATAATTTGCATTTAATGAATATACAATATTGGCATTCACTTATTTCTCAAACTATTGAGAAAATTTTGGAATTTAGTTGTGAGTTAATATTTCTGCTAAAGAGTACAGACCAGTAGAGTCTATTATTTATACCTTCGACTAAATAAAAATAAATAAAAAAAAATCAAAGGACTAAATGAGATTTTAGAAATTTGCATTACTTTCTGCACAAAGGTCATTTTTAAATCTAACAACCACCACTAAAACTAAGAGCCTATTATTTGCAAGTCACTGCTAATATACTTTTATTTAGTCTTCACAATATGTATAATGAGGTAAGGTACTTTGGGAAAATTGCTATTCCTAAATGCTTTTGAGCTTGGGGGAGAACAGTGGCCAGGGATGCATCTTCTTTTGAATGAGATTACTGTCACCCTGCCAGTGATTTTGTGTATAAGAAATAGCGAGAACACAGTATTTGCAGAGTTTCCCCTAATTAAGTGCATTAGGTCCAGAGATTATTTGTTAACTCAATTTTTTTTCTCAAATACTAATGTAAGGGGTTTACATAAAAGGACAACAGCACAATTAATTTGAGAATTAATCTCAAATCCTGCAATTCTGCACCCTGCTTGCATGGACCTCGGAGCTCAAGAGTAGCTATGTGTGTATAGGCTGCATCTACTTCTTGGGAATCACCCCATTTTATTTAAATTTTTGTTGCTGTGGATGTTTTCTGCCTAAATAAAATGAGATCATAGAGCTAATGTTCTCTTCCCATCAATCTGGAACCCACTTCAAAGCACACTGTCAACATGATTTAGCAGAACAGCAACTTCAATGCTTTGAAATAATTGGTGACCCTACCACACCAATAATTGGTGACTCTCCCACTTGGGGAGAACCCAGATCCACACCCAGGTCTTTCCCACTGATGCTTCTTTATTTACACTGCTTACGGCTGTACATGTATGGACATTAACTACAGACACTAATGCTAGTGTCTTACATGGAGGAGGCTAGATGGTAGATCAGTTCATTGAGTGACCAAAGTACTGGTTTGTTTGCTTGGGATTATAGGGTTTCCCAGGATGTGAGACTTTCACTGAGTCCAGCACATCCTGGAATGGGTGACCCTAAGGACAACTCCTGATATAATCCATCTGAGGGTTCAGGGTAAATAAGTAATGGCATTAGTGACATGTAGTTATGGAAATTATTCTTCATCATGAAAGCCAGTGATCTATAAAATCAAATTTATCAGTGAATTATCATGGAGACATTCTATATCACCAGTTATGAGTGACAAGCTTAAAAACCATAAAAGAAGTCTAAAATGCATTTCTAGGAACTGAATTAACTATAATAGCACCATTTTCAGTTTTACCAGAACAATAGAACCTTCAAAAGTACTAAGCCATGGTGTCCTAATTCATAAACTAGAAGTTTAAAATTACAAATCAAATAATTTCAAGAACATAAAAAATAATACTTATTTTAGCACAACTTCATTCAACCCACTGAAAAATATAAAACACATAGTTTGCATATTTGTATCATTATGAAAACTTTTAAATTGTTCAATAATAATTAGTTTGATAGTACATTAAAAATAACTTATATGATCTCACCTATAAGTGGAATCTAATAAAAAAACAAACAAGCAAGTAAAATATAAACAGAGACA
This sequence comes from Phyllostomus discolor, assembly GCF_004126475.2. NCBI lineage: Eukaryota > Metazoa > Chordata > Mammalia > Chiroptera > Phyllostomidae > Phyllostomus > Phyllostomus discolor. Next base: position 122,059,196 of record NC_040903.2, on the reverse strand, counting down.
TTGAAATTAAGAACAAACTGACAGTAGGGAGGTAGGAGGAGATAATGGAAGGAAAAAAGAGGAAGGGTTTTCAAGAACATGTAAGAAGGACACATGGACAAAACCAAAGGAGGGTAGGATCAAGGGTGGGAAGTGGAGATGGCTGGGGAGAGGGGTTTATTGGGGGGGAAATGGAGACAACTGTACTTGAACAGCAATAAAAAATGTGGAAAAAAATAAAAATAACTTATAAAACACAAGCCATTTGATATGCTCCAAAATACTTATGCTGAGTTGCAACATGATTTCAATAATTTATTTCTTTCAATAAATGTAATAGTGTTGCCTTTCAATTGATTAACAATTTTTTTATTTTCTTCTGAGTTAGCTATTTACTCTATCTGGGTTATGGTTTCTTCTGGGAGAGTTAATAGTTTATGAGGGATATTTTATATAAGAACTCATAGTCCAAGAATAACCTTCGATATAATGAATCTGAAAAATTCATTGCTAGGACAAGAAAATATATAGGTGTAGAGATCCCAGCAACATGCAAACTTCCTGTTACTATGGTAATAGGATTCTGGAAAATCTGGGTCACCTTGTTGCTCTGGAAACAGTCTCAGGAAGACCAAAGTTGAAACCCCATAATGACCATTACTTCTGTTCCCAGGTCACCTTATACTCACCATGTATAGTTTCAAATCTCTAAAGCCACATTCATGAGAATAGAGCATATGTAAGTTTACTTTCCTTAGGAAATGACAGAGCAGTAACATGAAGGACCTGTTGTGTATCAACAAAAGTGCAAGTTTCTTAAATTTTCCTTATATACCACTATTAATTTCACAAAATAATATTGTATATTTCTGTTAAACATTTCTGCCAATAATGGTCTAGATAAAATATATGAGAATACATATTTATTTCTAATTTTTTTTTGGAAAATATTAATATTTAATTTAACCAATGATAAATGCAATTCATAAAATGATTATGAATTTATTTCAACATTAGTCATCAATGGTTGAAGCCAAATGCCACATCCTAGCAAAAATTCTAAGATTCTTGTCATTATCTCATTATGATTACTGATGATACCAATTTTATACCTTATTTCTACTATCTAGGTTAACAATCCAATTCAATCATAACTACTATTTATTGTATTTATTATATGCTTATACTTTTTAAAAGTTCTTCATTTAGTAGCCTACAAATTTATAGCCTGCAAAGCCAAATAATGTAGATATTGTGTTATTCCTATTTTTAGGGAGGAAAAATAAGAAAGCTAAATAAAATGTCCAAATCTGTACTTCCAAAATTTAAAGCTTAGATTTCTGACCTTCAATATTTATGTAAAAGAATTACAAGAAACATCTCATTCTCTAAAGATGGCATATCAACAATATCCTAATAACATTTGTTGTGTTCTGTTGGTTCCCGCAGTAGTAAATACTGTTGCTTGAAAATACTGAATGACAAAAACAATTTATTAAATCATTCATATGCTCAATATTTTAGTGTATAAAAATGAGATATTTTTCTGTTTTTTCTTTTGTTGTACATTCTAACTTCTCTATCATAAAAAATAAAATCAGAATAAAATGCACAGGTTCATTGATACATCTTTTGTGTTTGTATTCTAATAGTTTGACTGTGCTTTTAAAACTGTATGATGATACAATTACAATGGTGATATCTGTTCCCCACTAAAGTTTTATCTTTTCTTTATTGTTGCTTCCTTCCTATTTTCCCAAAGCTAACAATATAGGGCCACAAATATTCTGAATAGAGTTCCCTTTTTAAGTTGAGATTCTACTAAATAATAGACTCTTTTCTTTAAAATGCTGGCTCATTTTCTTGCTTGGATTTAACATATATTATAAATGTATCTAAATTGTTTAAAGGAACTCTAAATTCAAAGGACATTTTTCAATCATCTGAAAGTGTAATGGACTGAACTGTGATCTCCCCAAAATGATATGTTGAAGCCTTATCCTCATTATGACTGTATTTAGACATAGGGCCTTTTTAGGGAAGTAAGTAAGGTGAATGAGGTCCTAAAGTAGAACTTTAATCTGATATGGCTGGTATCCTTATGAGAGGTGGAAAAGACACCAGAGCTTGCTCAGTCTGTTCCTCCATGAAACACAGAGGAAAGGCCATACATAGTGAAAGGAAGTTGTTTACAAGCCAGGAAAGACAAGTCTCACTGTAAATCAACCCTGACAGCACCTTAATCTTGGACTTCCAGACTTCAGACTATGAGAAAATAAAATTTGTTGTTCAAGCCATCCAGTTTGTTGTCTTCTGTTATGGCAGCCCAAGAAGACATACAGGAAGCCATTATATTTTCACTATGTATTTGTCAAAAACTTAGTCTTTCTTTAAAGTAGTGATTGTTGGGGAAAAAATATCTAGATTCTAATAAAGGATGCTACTGATTGCCCAGATGCTGAAAACAACTCAAATATCCATATGGCTAAGAAAAATGCATGAGGTTATTACCCAGGTGCAGATGACAGCAAACTTTCTACTGCATGTCCTTTGCACCAAAACCAGTTCTCTCTGACAACGGGCATACTCTTTTACAGGAGGAAGTGCCAATGTCCACACTATTCCTATTATCCACTGGTATCCCTTTAAAATTCCAAAACTGAAATATTATTTGATTTCTCCTAACATTTAGATAAGTTAATTAAATTCTTCTAAACCATGAGTAGCACACAGCATACAAAATTGAGGCTCACAGCAATTACTAGGCATTTCTTACAACTTCCCTGTGGATTATCTAAAATAATAAGCACAGATAATAGCTATCTAATATAGGGAACATGAATGTTTCCTTAATCTCTATTATTGTTCATGGTAATTTACTGAGAAAGGTTGGAGGGAAAAAAAGAAGAGAAAAAAAGAAGAAAGAGAGAAAGGAGAGAAAGAATGGAAAAGAAGAAAGGAGTATAAGTTTTGTCTATTTCTATAGCCAGGAATACTTTTGTGGACTTGATTCCAAGAGGTAATGCCCATTTAATTTTTATAAATGTCCACATTAATTTTTGTAAATGTTAAGTTTGTGCAGAATGGATAAAAGGCCCTATATGATTAAGTAAAATTAACCCCACTTGTTCCATTTCTTTATAGAATTCATCATATCCTCTCGAGCAAGTACAAAACATGTGTTTCATTATAGTTAAGTGACCTACTTAAGTACTGTTTGTTTTTGAAATCATAAGACATTAATATATAAGTGCTCTAAATATGTCTAAATAAATTAAATTATTCTATCATAATCCTATGTCTCCTCATGTTAAAAACATACACAATTTGAGAAATTTAAAATAGTTTATATTCAACATTAACATGATTATAATAATTTTCAATATGTATATGTATTAACATTCTAAATTTATGTATTTTAACAGGCTTATTTGAATAAATTATGAAAATAGTGCTACATTAAGAATTTACCAATCAAGAGCTAATATTCATTTTCTCCCAAATGGGACCAGGAAAACAACCAAACCAACTTTTGGACACTGAGACAAGATTATGTCAATTCATCATGGGCTATGCATGACAGGAAGTAAATTATAATCATACTTGATGTTTATGATAAATCCTTTATGATTAAATTCTATGGGGTTTTATAATAATGTCTGAAGCAGCTAGATTAGGTATGGAAAATAATGGCATTTCTATGGCAGGAGATTTTTCATAGCATGCCAAATAATCAACAGAAGCCAACAAATGATTAGATACTCCATGGCAGATATAAAATTACAAGATCTACTATAATGCCAATTCATAGTAAGAAAGTTAAGAAAACACATTATTGGTAAACCTCTAGATGACACTGACTTGAAAACCACACTCAGGGATCAAGCATCATGTATGAACAACCCATGGACATGGACAATGGAGAGGGGATTGAAGCAGGGGTAGGCTGGGTGGAGTGGGGCAAAAGAGAAAAAAAAATTGGGACAACTGTAATAGAATCAACAATAAAAATACAAAAAAAAGAAAATAAATGAAACTGCACTCAGATATTGCTCTTCTAAGCAGTCTTAAAAATTTGGTTTTTAGTAATGAAAGTTTCATTCACAAAATGTCATGGGTTCATAGAAAACAGCCTGGCAACAAAGACAACATTTGCTTTCTAAAGCATTTATTTTATGCTGTTTAAGCTATATCCATTACCAGGTCATTCCTCAGAAAGTCTAATTCAGCAGGCAGGGATGCGTCAAGGAAATTGTACTCCATGTTTTAATTGTTTGGAGACAAAACTTTTAGAAATCCTTATCCAGAGCAGACATTGTTTCCAACTTCATATGCTATATCCTTTGGGCATTGCACATATCAAGTAATAAAGTTATTGCAATTAAAATGTTTATTTGACTACAGAGATGTTAAAATGAAATATTTTCTGTACCAAAAATACATTTTGCTCAATGATTCAATATGCATTACAAAAATTATTTCCAAAGTTGCATTATAAACATATTAGCAGATTAATCAAACAATATTTATAGTAGATTTTCTCCCCCTTAATAAATTACACATTTTCCTTGACATTCTGCATATCAAGAGTTAAGAACATGGGCACTTCATCTATGTGGTTTAGAGATTCACAAGAATAAAAACCATAAAGAGCACCTGACTCACATCCATTATGGCCAAGATGACTCATGAGTCTCTTCCAGCGTTAGAAAAGCAATGAACTAGGCTCTATGCACTTTTTTGTCAGTTTATAGACTTGTTTACATGACGATGCTCAAAGCTTAATTTATTATTTCTAGTGTACTTTGAGAGCTACCTCAATGATTTCACCTATTTGAAATGCACAAACTATTCCAACTTTGAGCACAGCCAGATGGGAAAAGTGCTGAAGCAAACCTGGTTTGAATATGTAAAGCACCAGGCAAATGACATGCCTGATTACAGCTATGGAAGAGTCAGACAAGGTACTAGCTTATATTTTTAAACCCAATTATTTATCATGGTTCTAGTGCTCATCATGTCATAAACATCAATCTGATTTTTGTGAGATAATTTATAAAGGAGAATAATAGGTCATTTTGTTTGCTCAATCCAGATCTGCAGTACTTCAGCCTGAAACATAAAGAATGAAGCAGAAAGCTGAGAGTGCCTCTATACTCTCCATAACACAGGTAGTCAAGACTCTGCTTTTTGAGCTAGCAGTTGTTATCAAAAATAAAGTCACTCAGTTGCTTTAAAAAACATCAAGCATTGAAAAGACTATCACCTCTTGTGGTAATCTCCTTTCAGCTTTAAGAAGTCTTTATTCCTAATAAAACACTGGCTGAGATTTAAATTCATTTTCTCCAGCTCTACAGAAATAGTGAATAGCTAGTGAGAATCCTATTTAAGATCACTCTTCAAACACTGAAATCAATCCTGTTTCTACCCCTAATTAGCTGCGGGACATTGGGATCCAATAAAACCATACATTTCTACAGCTTAAAAATATTAAATATAATTTTAGGGGGAAGGAGGAAGAGAGAGAGAACCATTAATGTGTGTTTGCCTCTCACATAGACCGCAACCCAGGCATGTGCCCTGCCTGGGAATCGAACCTGTGATGCTTTGGTTCACAGCCCGAGCTCAATCCACTGAGCTATGCCAGCCAGGGCTAAAATATAATTTTATTATACCTGTTAATCTTTTATTAATTTTTGTTTATATTGACTTAGTTCACTCTCAAAACAACCCATTGATAATATGGGTTATCAATATTATATGTTAATCACTGATTTTTATTTCTTAATATCCTATATTCTTTTTCAAATGAAATAAGATTATTAACTTTTATGTCTTAGATCCACTAAGATGTGTAATTTTTTCCTGAAACATAGTTTCTATCAAGTGTTTCTCATCCTTCTTGATGAAGTTTAATTTTGTTTCTCACATCCTTCTTTTGCTTTCTTCTAAAGATTTTTATCTGGTGCTTAATAGAGCATTTCTCTAGTTTAAGACAATTTACATCTTAGTTAATATCCCTATGGTTATCATTGCTGATTCAAAATGGAAATCCAGTAAGTTTCTGATGAATTAATTAATAAATGAAAGAATGAATGAATAAATTAATTAATTAATAACCCTGGCTGGTGTGGCTTAGTGAATTGAGCTCTGGACTGTGAACCAAAGGGCTGTGGGTTCAATTCCCAGTCAGGGTATATGCCTGGGTTGTGGGTCAGGTCCCCAGTAGGGAGCACATGGAGGTAACCACACATTGGTGTTTCTCTATCTCTCTTTCTCCTTCCTTTCTCCTCTTTCTAATAATAAATAAATTATACCTTTTACATAATCTTTTAAAATTTTAATAACACATTGGAACATATGTCGATAAATCCATGTATGAGTACACCATTTTTTCTCATATTTCAAAAAAAATTCTAGGTTTAATCTTTTTGTACTGAATAGGTCTGATTAGCTCTGTGTTGGAAGAACTAATAAAGTGTGTCCCAAATGCTTTATAAATACCAACTCATTAATTCTTTCTTACAACTTTATGAGTTTATGAGGACATAGGTAAAGAAGGGTGAAGTCACTTGCTCAACAAGATCCAAGAGCTAATAAGTGGCAGAATCATGGCATAAAAACAGTCATACCAAGGCCCATATTTCTTAAGGTTTTTGTTAATGAACAAAGTAATTGGGGATGGGTGAGGTGGGAGGCATGGTGGGGTGGGGTAAAAATGGAGAGCACTGTACTTGAACAACAATAAAAAAGTAATCACCTTTAATAGGAATCTAAACAACAAAACAAAAAAACTAGCAAAATATAACCAAAGACACTGAAATAGGGGATAGTCTGACAGTGACCAGAGGGGAGAGAAGAGGGAATTTCAGAGGGGAATGGGTAGGGTTTACAGGAACAAATTTGGAGGACACATGGACAAAAACTAGGGGTGGGGGGTAATGGGGGGGAAGGGGGGAGGGTTGGGTGGGTGAGCTGGAATGGGAGTGGGGGGAGAAAACTGTACTTGAACAATGATTAAAATAAAATAAAAAAAACCAATAAAAAGTAATCATATCTCTTTATCTTAATATAATTACTTAAAAATAAAAGTTTACTTTCATTGCACTGAAAGTTTCTCAAAACCAGTTGAATTCTAATTGCTAAGGTGATTGTTTACACACAGCATACAAAAGATAGCTCATCCACATGACCTCTCTGCTATTTCATCGGGCAATTTCTTCTTAATGCTTGCACTTACTCTAAGACCTATATTACTAAACAGAGGCTAACTTAAGTTTCAGTTTTGCTAATATTTTGACGTTTTCTACAAAAATATTTTCTTAAAAATACCTACTTAAAATTGCCAATTAGCTTTCCTGACTTGAAATACAGTAAAAGAGACTTGCTTGTTATATTTGTGAATTCAATTATCAGGAGTTATAATTTTGTAAGCTACATAAACACACATATTAAATTTTACAGTGTCTACCAAAAGTTTTTCAGATGTCACAGAATTATCTGGGAAAGAAAAGAATGTTGTGTTCCTACATATACTATAGAAATCATTTTGTTTATAAAAAAGTTAAAGAGCCATTAAACATTAGGTGTGGATAATAAACATAAAACTTTCAGAGATAGTCCCTTACCTGTTTTATTGGAAAGTTTAAATGAAACCATCTTATCAGGAATATTACATACATTTCTCACTGAAGCAATGCAGCTATAATTAGCATAATCCTGAGGTCGAAGATTCTTTAGTTTTAAGATCTTTGTTTCACCCTGAAAATGTAAAAAATGTCATTAGGAGAAGTCCATAGTAACCAAAATGAATGGAAGAATGAATGAATGAATGAATGAATTCTGGCATTATATTGTATTAAATCACATTATTAGCAGAATATAATATGGTAGATTGTCTTGTTTTAAAAGGAAAATGCTGTACATTTTGAAAAATCATTGCATATAAAAATAACACTGTAATGTCTCCAGAGATGAAAACTAATAGACTATAATGAAAATGCATAACATTTTCTTTATAAACTAGCTTCCTAGGGATGGATGTATTTTTGGTTGTGGTTGTGCAAATTATTATGTAAAGATCAGCACAGTGTGCTTAATAATGAAATTCATTCAACAAACATTGCAATCTATGCAGACTTCAACATGAAATGTTATGAAAGAAAAGGATTCTGAAGAAGAACCAATAAATGAAACCGTGTTGGTAGAACAAAGTTAATGAAGTCAATCTAACAATAGATAATTTAAATTTCTATACATAAATAATTTGTGAATATGGAACAGTGAGAGATGATAGATATAAAACTGCATTAAGAAGTAGTCCTGACTGTAGCTATATGATTGTTGTTATTTTACATTCAAGAGTTCAAGGTCTAGGTGTCCCAGGTAAATCTGCAAGATGGCAGATAGACTGAAATAAAGTAAGTAGCCAGAAGTATCATACAAACTCTTGATTAGTCAGGAAACAATGAAAAAAGAAAAATACTAACATCATTAAAAAGTTTAAAAAGAGTAAATGATGAATACCAATAAAAAGGAAAAATAATCTTCCTGCCCTATTCAAATTAGGTTTCCTGGAATTCTTTACCTTTCGAAGTCTATGCATCTCTTCCAAACAGATCCTTTATAAATAACTTAATTGTGAAGATGTTACAGCAATTTTTGAAATGTGAATTTGTTTCCAGATAAAATCTATAAAACCATGTGTTTATTTTATTTTACTTCAGTAACATCACATAAATCCTAAAAATTGCAACATTTGCATATATTCTTCAAAAGGATCAGAATACTTAGTGGGACAATACATAAAGGCAGTGCCTGTTCATTTGCAAAACAAAGAAACAAACTAACAAACAAACAAAAACTTGCTCACTCATAGGCGGGCACACAGAGGTTTCCAAATGTGTCAAATGAATCTCTCCTTCAGTGTGCATTTGACCATATAATTCCTTTCACTCACTGTCAAAGTTCATTCTTTAAGATTTTATTTATTTATTTTTAGAAATGGAAGGGAGGGAAACATCATTGTGCGGTTGCTGGGGGTCATGGCCTGCAACCAAGGCATGTATCCTGACTGGGAATTGAACCTGCGACACTTTGGTTCGCAGCCTGCACTCAATCAACTGAGCTACGCCAGCCAGGGCTTCAAAGTTCATTCTTCACTCAGTCACATCTTTAGCATTTTTCTCTGTGGCATAAGCAACAACCTTCTTTTTCTACAAATACATACAAATACACACCACACAAATATACACAGTCAGTGTTTATGTTTCTGGAACTTATGTTTGAAACAAGTTCTCAGTGTATTCGAGAGTTACTATTTTCATTAACTAGATAGAATGCCTAGAACAGAATACTTAGTTGGAAAGCCAAGTTGAAAGAAAATGTTATATTAGAACCAGTTGACTCAGACAACATTTTAATGCGGTGATGAATCCTACTCCTCCTACCTCTGTGACTGTTACTGCTTATATTTCTTTATTTTCCTTTCTTCTCACAACACTTAACTGTTGGTATTTCCTGAAATTCTACTTATTACATACTTAATCTGACTATAAAATTCTCCTAGGTGATCTTAGCCTTGATGATGAATTTCTACTACAAGCCCAATCCCCCAGTCAGGATACCAAGTCTCCATCCCTCTTCTAGGATTTGCATATACCGAATTTTCTCTTCGATGTGTTCATTCTGAAGTCTCACAGACACCTAAAACTCAACATATTCTAAATTTAACTTTTTAAGACTAATCCTCTAAATCTACTTTTTTTCTTTGATAACAAGAATCTCAGACTTTCAATTACTACTTGTTACTTGTATATTCAGTATCTCACTCTCAGATCCTTTTATTGACCTTTAAACATGTTTAATCTTGACCATTCTTTTTATTTACTTTAAGTGTAATCTTAGTTCTAAACCCTACATTCAGCTGAAAAAAATCCTGCTTAGTATAGTTTAAGAATGAAAGCCAATATAAAGACCTAATCTGTAACCAAGAGGATAATATGCAAATCTGACCATGCCATTACTCTGCTTAAATAACAGGGCTTACGATTGCTCCTAAAAATAGAGGCAACAGCTACTAACATGGCTTTCAACTCTTATGGCTTATATTCTCCTTTCCTCCCCAGTCTCACCTCATTCTTTTTACAAATTTTTATTTCTTTAAAAATTAATTTTTATTGTTTATACTATTACCTTTATTCCCACTGTGACTCCCTTTCCCCACCTCTGTCCTACACCACCCTCCCCCTCCCTTTGTCAATCCCCATACTGCTGTCTGTGACCATGGGTTGTGTATAAATGTTCTTTGGTTAATCCCTTTACCATCTTTCATCCCATCCCCACTCCTCTCCTTTCTAGCAGCTGTCAGTCTGTTTCATGTATCTAAGCTTCTGTTACTATTTTTTTGTTAGTTTATTGTGTTCAATAGATTCCACATATATGTGACATCATGTGGTGTTAGTCTTTCACTGAATGGCTTAATTCACTTAGCATAATATTCTCTAGATCCATATAGGCTGTTGCAAATGTACGCATTTTTTTCTTTTTTAAAAATAATTTTTTAGTTTTTTTTATTGTGGTTCAAGTACAATTGTCTCCATTTTCCCACCACCACTTTCCCCTGCCACACCCACACCCATCTCCCACCCTCAATCCTACCCGCCTTTGGCTTTGTCCATAGGTCCTTTATACATGTTCCTTGATGACCTTTCCCCTTCTTTCCCTGTTATCCCCCTTCCTCCTGCCCTCCGGTTACTGTCAATTTGTTCTTTTCTACTGCTGAGTAGTATTCCATTTTGTAAATGTACCACAGCTTTTTTATCCACTCATCTACTGATGGGCACTTAGGCTGTTTCCAAATCTTGGCTATTGTAAATAGTGCTGCTATTAAATTAACTCATTCTTTTACTGTCTTGCACATATCTTGCTTCCTTCAGCCACAGGCTCTTTGTATATGTATAGCTCTTCATTGCTCCATGCTTAATCCATTTCATCTCATTTTTAGCTCCCCATACTCCTTACTTCCATAGATAAGCATTTCCTCATTTTCTGGAAAAGGAATCACTTTTCTTGAAATCTGCTGTCTCTTTAAAACACGTTCTTATTTGTCCATTTATTCTAGTAGTGGATTTATTTTCTGTCAACTTCTCCCCTTGCATGTAAGTATATGAAGGGTAGGGGTCATGTATTTCTTGTTCTTAGCATTAAGTATGAAGAACCTAGAGCAAGATTTAATATAGGAGAGAGACTTTTTAAATGAGTATTTTTTCCATTAAAAGTACTGTGTCTCTTTTACCACTCAGGGCTTTTCTTTATACATATTTCTCTGGAACCTACTATCTATTGGGCACCTGATACAAATGCAATAGAGGTTAATAAAGTCAACATTTTAAAGGTGATTATACAGCAGTAATGATTCTTAAATATATTTAAAAATAAAGAGTCATTTAGATTTAGATTTAATAGATAGTCTCTATTTACATAGAGTTAATTACATTCTACCAATATTTCTTATTTCTGCTTCCAGTGGCAAATTATTTTTAATCCACATTTTCTGGATACTATCTCAACACTCTACTAAAACTGCACCTATGAATTGTTAAAATTCAATAAATCTTTTTCATGCTGTTTTACTTCTTATTTCTAGCAATTAGATTATCTTGCTACTTTATAGGCCCTTGTGTAAAAATAACTAATTATAAATATAACATTTTAGTTACTTTTTGGTTGTTTTTCATTTTTTATTTATTGTGAAAATTTTATTTTTTAATTTTATTTTAATCATTGTTCAAGTACAGTTTTCTCCCTTTTACTTCCAATCCAGCCCACCCTCCCAACCCTGCCCACTTCCCTCCCATTACCACCCTCCCCCTAGTTTTTGTCCATGTGTCCTTTAAATTTGTTCCCGTGAACCCTTCCCATTGTCCCCTGAAATTCCCTCTCCTCTCCCCTGTGGTCACTGTCAGCCTGATCTCTATTTCAGTGTCTTTGGTTATATTTTGCTTGTTTCTTTGTTTTGTTGTTTAGGTTCCTGTTAAAGGTGAGATCATATGGTATTTGTCTTTCACTGCCTGGCTTGTTTTGCTTAGCATAATGTTTTCCAGCTCCATCCAAGCTGTTGCAAAGGGTAGGAGCTCCTTCTTTCTTTCTGCTGCATAGAATTCCATTGTGTAAATGTACCAATTTTATAATTTTCAGTCCTCTACTAATACACTTCTAGTTGTATCTGACCCATTACAATGGTTTCATTCAGTATCTGTGTACAGGTATGTGCCAAATCTCTGAGCAGGTGGTCAGAAATGTTGCTGGAGTTTATGCTATCCAAAAGTAAAGAATATAAATTAAGTAATAATATTGAAATTTTAAGGCTTAGAGAAATCACCTTACCTTTTGTGGTGATTCCTATACTTTGTAAACACCAAAAACTGTGGCCCAATAAATATAATAGTTTGCACACACCATATCCTAGCTTATTCTCACTCATAACATTGCAGCAAAATTTGCACATGAAAAGCACAGACAAAAGAAAAGAATAATCTTTACTGTGAAGTCTAAATACACATTTTTCCAGTGGTTCAGCTAGCACAGGATAGGACAGTGGGTTTTGGTGAGCTAAGATGATTTACATTTTGTAATCAGAAAAAAGATACCAAGATGTGGAACCTACAATATGGTCATCTAGGTTAACATCTAAGAGTAATCTGTGTAGCCTTCAAAGAGGCAGAGGGGCTGACAGAGACATAGTATATTGAAGGAATATGGAAAATAGAGTTATGGAAGAATTTGAACCTTACCCACTTAATTCATCATATTCAGAAAATGACTGGAAAAAATTCAAGCTGACATTCTTCCTCCTAATAAACAGCTTCCAAAGCTATGCTAGCAAGTGGCATGTGTGGATATATTTATTTACAGTGATTTAGAATTTACTGCTTATAACTGTTTTACAACATAACATTAATTTTATTTTGTTGATCATATAAATTTAATAATCTGTGATGTTGGGAGGCTTTATGCATGTGAATTTCCATGATTTGTAAAAAGGAATTTTCCATTGATATTTGTCTAGTTGTATAATTAGTCTAATTATAAATATATAATTGATATAATATGTTCAGTCTTATAATTAGATGGTGCAATTACAATACACAATATGATGTCATGAAGGTCTTTATAAAAGTTGTAGAAAAATAGCAGGAGTACATGTCACTTGTAAAATTTAAGTAGATATTTCTTTAACATTCAAAAATTATTTTCAATACCTAACACTTATATTTAAACTTTTAAACTACTTTTTTAAAAATAAAAGAAATAAAGGAAAGGTATTCTATACCTTTGTCAGTGGCCATTACCAATGGTGACATTTTCTAGTGAAGTAATAACAATAACCTCAAGCAGTGTGTCCACTTTACTTAGAAAATTGGAAACTTTTTAAATATGTATTTTCAGATATCAGTAAAAAAAAAGGTTTCCAATTCAAAAGATTTCCAATTCAATGTTATCTATAGCATTATATGCTAGCCTAGATCTTCAGCATTGAGTAGAAGTATGGAAAGCATAATTATTCTTCTTAGACTTATTACATTATATGCATTTGGATTTGCATCAGCCACAGCAACATAGACCAATTTTGTTTCAGAAAGACTATCTACAAAAAAAGGTATAAAGATGATTTTGTTATGTAACAGGGTGGTGAAATAAATATTCACTTCAAATTGATATTATTAGCTCAGTATGAACAGTCATTTGTGATAGATGTATCTCACCTTATAAATTCTGTTTTATTAAGAACAAGGCCTTGCCATTGAATAGGAAAGCATACATTTAAAAGAAATTTAATTTCTAAAATTAATAAATATGCAGACTTCTTATCTGTCAATCTTCCACAATATAGTCCCAGTATACTTTCCCAGCTTCATAGTCTGCCCTTCCCCATATATACAAATTATTGTTCCAGTCAACCAGAGACATAGCCAATCTTTGGAGGTATTATCTTCCTTCTGTATTATTGCAGGTGCTATTGATTTCCATCTTGAATGCTCTCTACATAGCACTATTGTGTGCCTCTATTCTGAGAATAATTTCTTACCTTGTAACATAATCACTGTTTACCTTAACATCTCCCCATTAACATCAACAAAGTCAGAGAAAGAGTCTTGCCTATAACCTCTGTCTCTGGCAGAAAGTTGTAATATCTTGCACATAGAAGATCTCAGTTATTTTAACTGGATCTTAATTACACTATGAAGACATGAAGTTCATATAATATATGAAAATAAATTAAAATATTATTAGGTCCTTCAATACCAACAATGCTAACATAGAAAGTTCTTTCAGTATGAATGTAAACATGGCAAATGATGGGAAGCAACAGTCCAAAAATCAATCAAATCTAAGAATTAAAATATAAATAAATTATTTATATATAAATATATATACATTTTATATATTAAATTATATATATAATTTATATATAATATATATATTATATATAATATATATATTTTATATATATATATATACACACACACACACACACATATGATCTCCAGTAGCACATTAAGCAAATAAACACTGTTTATCTCTCATTCAAATAACAAAGCCATTATACTAGGACCAAAAAAAACAAGTCAACCTTGATAAATATTTTAAGGATACTGCATAAAACAAATTTGACATGTAGACCAAATAATTGATGCCTTTAACTCAATAACACAATTCTGAAGGTACTAAGGATGTACAGGTCTACTTTTTAATGTAGGGAAAATCAACTAGGTATGATAACTGTGAATTAGAACATTCATAGATATATATTTTATCACTGTAAAAATAAAACCCACAGGCTAAGCCCACTGCATTGCTTTCTACTGCTGGAAAATCATAATTCACACTTACTCCAAACTTCCAAGGTAGTTAGAAGATAAAATTGAGGACATTGTTTTCTACCACGTAGATTCCTGGGAAAATTTTTCTCTACATCATACTCATCTATATTATAAAAATGTACCCGTAAGGCTGGAATCAGCCTTGGAGTTCTCAGTCTACTATTTAATTATTTTCACTCAACAGAACTTTTACAGAAACCCTTCTTACTCTTATCTGTCTTTATTTCAAATCACACAAGACTAGAAATGTTATTGTAAGTACCACTGCATCCCCCTTGAGGTAATCATGGATTCAAGCAGAGTTTCACAACAGTAGCCCAGAAGAGCCAAATGGTGAACTCTGGCAACAAGTGATTTATTGTTTTCTGAAAAGCTGGCATGCACAGCCAGCCTCATCAGTGTTTATTTTGATAATACCACACAGATTCATATATTTATGTTACCAGATTAATCTCAGTAGGCATTTGCATTTATGATTCCTATGCACAAGTATACCTACTATGGCCCATTGAAAAAATAAAAAAAATAATAAAACCCTTGGATCTCCAGGCCACTATATACAACTAGCTGCTTTGCCCCTGAGAAGTAATTTATTTATAAGTAACACTCCAGAATTTCTAAAGTAAATGACCAGCTTTCTATGCATCTTTGATAAATATACACATACACAAAAAGGCTCAAAGCAGTATCTCAAAGGGTGATAAATCTAAATCAAACTGGTTTGGTAAAATTTTACAGGTGCTCTCAAATTGTTCATAGAGCAGTAAATACAATATGTGACAAAGTAAAATCAAAATAGTGGGCATAAGGTTTTTCATTGCTTGATTCATACAATGATATTCATTGTCAATACCACCTTCAGTTTAATAACCTTGGTATCAGTCTCCTCAAATTGATCTACAAAGTCAACAAACCCTCACTCAAAATCTGATGAGATTGTTGGAGAAATTGACAAGATCACTTTAACATTTAAGTGAAAATAGAAAGAAGCTATAACATTCAAAACAATTTTGAAAAAGATGAACTCTGTTGAAGGAATTATTTTTCCTGATTGCAGAACTTGTTATAAGCTACAGTAATTAAGACAGTGTGGTATTGGCATTAAGACAGACATATAAATCAATGAAACAGAATAAATAGTTCATAAATAAAGTTTAATATATAGGGCCAATTGATTTAAGTGCCAAAAAAATTTAGTGGTGAAAGAATGATCTTCTCAATATATGGTACCAGAACACAGGTATATCTCTCTGCAAAAATGAAACTCAAACATTTCCTCACACCATTAATAGAGACTAACACAAAATGGAAAAGGAAATCTGTTGGTAAATATAAGTGGATAATGACTTTCAAAGAACAAAATAATAATGTCTTGTCAATGTTTAAATAAATGTAGAATTAAAATACTATACAAAAATATAAAAAAGATAAATATTGCAAACATAATCTATATTTACATCCTTGTTGAGGAAGAAGTCAGAAAATAGGCTGTAATTTTTAAGTAACCTATTAAGTGTTACTAAAATAATTTCAAACTCTTAACTAAATAGAGGAGAAAATTAAATAATTATACATATTTGATAAATCCAAAAGGAGGCAAGAAAAGAGAGACATAACATAAAACACGTAGGTCACATAGACAAAAAATATCAGGCACTGGATTAAATGCACTAAAAACTAAGATTGTCCCACTGGATTAAAACAACAAAATCATATCTACTGATTACTAATGACATGTTTTTAAATTTAAAAACACAGAATGCTTGAAAGTAAAACAGAGATGATTTACCATTCTCCCCAACCCACACCACCCCAAAAAAGAAAACAGCTAACCAAAAGAAGGCTTGCAAAATTAAATTAATGACAGACAAAACAGACTTTAGGGCAAGCAGCACTACTAAAGCAAGAGGTACTACTCTGTAGAAGGACATTTCTTAGTGATAATCCCCCGGGACGTATCAGAGAGGTAATATATTCAGTCCACCAGGAAGATATAACAATTACTAATCTGTATGTACTAAGAATATGTTTTAAATATATAAAGCAAAGTTGACAGTGATAAAGAATAGACAAATACACAGCCATAGCCATAGATATTAACTAAACTATGTCAAGCTTAAATAGAAAACAAAAAAACAGTAAATACATAGAATGTCTGAACAACCCAATGAACAAATCGGGTTGCAAATTTGGGTTGGACTTAATTGGCATGCAAAAATTTTGGAATACACATTCTTGTGGGTGCACATGAATCATGTAGGAAAGTAGGCCATAAGCTAAGCATAATGCAAGTTTCAATTAATTAATTTTTAAATTATATTTTATTGATTATGCTACTACAATTGTCCCATATTTTCCCCCTTTGCCTTCCTCCATCCAGTCCTCCCCCACTCCTTCCAGCAATCTCCACACCTTTGCTCATGTCCATGGGTCATGCATGTAAGTTCTTGGGCTACTCCATTTCCTACACTATTCTTAACATCCCCATGACTATTGTTTAACTACCAATTTTTATTTCTTAATCCCTTCATCATTTCATCCATTCCCCCAAACCCTCTCTCATCTGGCAATTATCCAAATGTTCTCCATACCTAACATACTATGTCTGTTCTGCTTGTTTGCTTAGTTAGTTTATTTAGATTCAGTTGTTGATAGATATGTATTTATTGCCATTTTATTGTTCATAGTTTTTATGTTTTTCTTAAATAAGTCCTTTTAACATTTCATATAATAATGGGTTGATGATGATGATGAACTCCTTTAGCTTTTCTTGTTTGGGAAGCTCTTTATCTGCCTTTCAATTCTAAATGAAAGCTTTGCTGGATAGAGTAACCTTGGTTGTAAGTCCTTGCTTTTCATCACTTTGAATATTTCCTGCCAATTCTTTCTAGCTTGCAAAGAATCTTTTGAGAAATCATCTGACAGTCTTATGGGAACTCCTTTGTAGGTGATTATCTGCTCTTCTCTTGCTGCTTTTAAGATTCTTTATTTTTAACCTTTGCCATTTTAACTATGATATGTGACATGCAATGGGTCTCTTTGCATCCATCTTGTTTGAAACTTTGTGCTTCCTGGACTCATATGTCTATTTCCTTCACCAAATTAGTTTTCTTTCACTATTTTTTTCAAATAGATTTCCAATTTCTTGCTCTTTCTCTTTTCCTCCTGGCACCCCTATGATGTGAATATTGGTATGCTTGAAGTTGTCCCAGGGGCTCCTTACACTATCTTCATTTTTTGGATTCTTTTTTCTTCTCATTATTCTGATTGGCTGTTTTTTTCTTCCTTATGTTCCAAATCATTGATCTGATTCTTGGCTTATCTGCTGTCTTGTTGATTCCCTATAATTTATTTGTTCTTTATTTCAATTAGCGTATCCTTCATTTGACTGGATCTTTTTAAAGCTATTGCAGTACCCACTAAGTTCCTTGAGCATCCTTATAACCAGTGTTTTGAACTCAGCATCTGATATATTGCTTATATCCATTTTGTTTAGTTCTTTTCTGGAGTTTGTTTCTGTTCTTTCATTTGGGTTAGGTTACTTTTTCTCCTCATTTTGACAGCCTCCCTGTATTTATTTTTATGTATTAGGCAGAGATGTTATGACTTCCTGCCTGGGTAGTATGGCCTAATGTAGTAGGTGTCCTACAGGGTACAGTGGCACAGCCTCTTCTACTACCCAAGCTAGGTACTCAAGGTGAGTCCTTCATGTGAGCTGAGTGTACCCTCCTCTTGTAGTTGAGCCTTGGTTCCTTTTGGGAGGTCAATGGGAGGGATTTACACAGGCCAGTCAGCTGCAAGGACAGGCTGTGACCACTGGCCACCAATCTCTGCTCTCCATGGCTTGTGGAGATGGTTGGGTGGTGGTGCTCCCCCATGGTCTGTAGATGTCACAGGGTGCAAAGGCTCTGGGGTTTCCTGGGTGGTGCAGGTTAAGGTCATCATCCACCTATGTTTGTCTGGGTCCACTTAGCGTAAGCTATAAAGCAATCTGCGTATGGCTGCTATTTGTGCTGGGCTTGGAGGTGCTCACATGAGGCCAGACTGTGACCCAAGGGCAGCTGCTGCTAGTGCCAGGTCTGGGAACACTTATCAAATAGAATGGGGGCCAGAGGCTCACTGACGCTGGCTATTTCTTGTTTGAAAGGATTTAGGAAGATCTGAAGCATGAACCAAGACAAGCCATTCATATGGAAAAGTCACTGTTAACAGTTTAGGTGGGGCCATAGTTTGGGTGGGGCTGTAAGTTGGGTGGGATAGCACCTCAGGGAATCACTAGAGTGGAGCAATCCTTGGGAGCCAGGCTGATGGAGTCTCAGATCTGTGCCACCCTCTATGACTCTGTTGGGGGGAGGGCTCAGAAAATGAACACTGTCCTCTACTAGCAGTTCTGTCCGGAGAAAGCTATTCCCCTGCTCTTACCCTGATGCCAGATACTTTAGTTCTTCCGCATATGCCACTGGTGCCTTTCAAGGTGCTGCTTCATTGCTGGAGCCCAGAGGGAATGAATCTGAGTAAGTCTGTGTGTAGAACCTTTAAGAGGAAATATCTGGGACTCCAGAAGTTTCTTCCACCAATCCAATCCCCACTGGTTTTTACTTATCTTCTTGGCACTGGAACCTTGGACCAGGGGGCCTAGTATGGGGCTAGCAACCTTCACTCCCCAAATATCCTTCCCAAATTTTTATTCACCACACATGGATATGGGACCAGCCCATTCCACATCCCTGTGTCTCCACATCTCCATGTATCCAGGTCTCCACCCCTCCTACCAGTCTGAATGGAGGAGGTTTCTTTTTTAATTCCATATTGTCAGTCTTTGATTCAGCTTGATTTTCTGATGCTTCTGCGTGATGGCTACTATAAAATTCAGCTGTAATTTTGATGTGGTTTTTGCAAGGAGGAGAGCCATGTTTACCTACATCTCCATCTTGACCTGAAATCCCCTCAATTAATTTTTAAAGATTAAATTATTAAGGGTATGCCTTCTGCTACAGTGGAATTAGACTAGAAATCAATTAAAAATTATAAGTTTGGCTAAGTAAGACAAATATGATGTGAATTCACTTACATCTAATATCTAAAGAACAAAATTAATGGGCAAATAAAACAGAAACAGAATTATAGATACAGAGAACAAACTGATGGATGCCAGATGGGAAGGGGGGTTGGGAGTCTAGGTAAAAAAGGTGAAAAGACTAAGAAGTACAAATTAGAAGTTACAAAAATGACCTAGTGAGTAAAGTGGAGCACAGAGCATACAGTCAGTAATATTGCCATAACTGTGTATGGTGCCACATGGGTACTAGACTTGTCAGGGAAGCACTTTGTAAATTATACAAATGTCTGACCACTATGCTGTACACCTGTAACTAATATAAAACATAACTGCATATCAACTATAATTAAAAATTAAATTTAAAAAAGTATTAAATGAAAAAAGCAAATAAATAGGCAAGCTACAGTCTGGAAAAACCAATTTCACAACACATGTCTAACAAAAGATTTGTATCTAGAATATATAAATTATACCTAGAACTTAATTTAAAAAAAAGACAACCTGTTTTTTAAGGCAACCTATTATTTTAAAGAAGGAGCGTAAGAAATAAAAATTAAATGCAATGTGGGATCCTGGACAGAATAAAGCAACAGAAAAAGAACATTACTAGAGAAACTAGTGTACCTGAATAAAATCTATAGTTTAGTTAATAGTATTGCGCCAATGTTAATTTCTCAATTTTTCTCATAGTATTATAGTTCTAGATGATATTAACATTATAAACTAGATGAGGCATACAAGGGAACTCTGTACTATTTTTACAAGTTTTCTGTAAGTCTAAAATTAGTTCAAAATAAAATATTTTAATATTTTGAATTATAACTAGAAAATTGTCACAATTTGAAAATTAAATACATTAAATGAATTCAATTATAATATTATTCTAGTTCACAATTCATTCAGCTTTCTTTAGTGAGTGAAGAGGGATGGAGTTACAGAGTGATTCAGGAACTACTAGAAACTTGGAGTCAGTTGTAACCATTCCATAACTAGTCAGCCAGACATCCCCATAGGAGTATTGGCTCAATATTTAACACATATATATTGAGAATCTTTCATGTGTAAGGCAATGTTCTAGCTGTTGAAAAGACAAAGTCTTTATTATTAGTGGGTTAATTTCAAACATAAGGTAATTTGTTAGTTTCACTGTTATGAGAAAGAAATAAAATAAACCCGGGTATTAGGAAAGAGTAACTATGGGAAAGGAAGGGATGTTGCTTCAGATAGATCTGCCCATGAAGGCCTTTTCGAGGTGATGAGTCCTTAGTACTAGGATGGTCCTGCCATAGTACCTAAGTAAATTACATTCTACACGGCAGGATCAACAATGTGCAGGCTCTTGGCATGCCTAGGGATTGTGTGTCTAGAATGGTATATGAGATTTAAAAGTTTAGGTAAGAGAGAGCAAGGCAGAGCAAGATCAAACATGGTCTTGTGAGCTACAATACACTGAATCCACTAGAGATATTTATTTGTTTAAACCATCCAAGCAGTTTTTATTTATTAATATTCATATCCACTAGACATATTACAGCAGAAAAAAGTTTACATTTTAAGTGAATCACTCAGAGGTTTGGAGTTTCCCTAATGAAGTATTAAGCCAATTAGGAACCTACTGTCCTAATCCACGACGTGTGGTGGGGTGGACCTGTGCATGTCCAGCCCAGGTGCAGTATTGCAACATGTAAGGTATGAAGAAAAATCATTAATGACCTCTCATCTACGAAAAAGCCAATATTTTCTGTGGCTACAAGAACTAAATTTTCCACATGTTGCTATTTGGGAGCGTCTATTGATTTGACCTATAAAATATGTTTAATATTAAAAAATTAAGTACATATATAACATAAAAATATTGTTGTATTTCTTCTCCTACATCATTATTTGGGAAGATATAAAAACATGGCCATTTCAGAAAGAGATAAAGTACATAATTAGTAACCAAAGGCAGGAAAGATATTTTTAAATAGGAGTGAGAACTGCATGTTATTGGCAATTATCAACTGCAGCAGGTGAATCACAGAATGGCAAGAAAAGCTTGTTTGTTTCTGAAATATTTTTAAGACAACTAATTCAGCCCAAGAGCAGAGGTACCAGCACATACAAAGATAGAAAAATCCTTTGTTAAGCAGCATAGCAAAAAGTCTGATATTCAAACAGAAAGAAATATCACTCTATGGAAAATTTCACTCTATAGAAAATTAACTCAATTTTTCTTTTTATTAAATAAGTTTTTAATGAGTATTTGATATTTTAGTTTTTATATAATTAAGGCTCTACTCATAAAAAATTAAAAACCAAAAACATGAAATTACATTTTTTTCTATAACCAAAGTGAAATAAATTTGAAGTAGATTCTTCATTCCCTTAAAAATTATTTACCACTGATATGGGAAAACCAGTCTCTTATTTTAAGAAACATTTTCCACATAAAAAAGCAGTCTAGCAAATGTATTGTACTGTATACATTTATACATTTGTATTGTACTGTATACATGTACTGTATATGGAAATCTACATAAACCTGTAACAAAGATATAGGTCAGGATAATTAATTTGAAATTTTTTGAAGAGTTAAAATTTAAACTTAAGTGCCATGTAAAAGATAAATTTTTCTTCATTATTTGAGTCTTTTGATCATTCAGTCAAAAATATTGTTTTTTTTAAAGGCCAGATTTGGAGGAACTATCTTCTTAAATAGAAATAATATTATATGTCATTTAAATTAGGAAAATATATTTTCAGAGTGCGGTGGGTATATTATACTTTAATTCCTACCTGGGTAAAGAAGGGTTCATAAATCTCAACTCCTTTATCAGATCCTTGCAGTAACACCTCCTGGCCACGTCTCCAGCTGTACCGAACAGGTGGATTGGAATTGGCAACACACCTGAGGAACACTGTTCTCTCGTAGTAAAACTGTTCTTTAGCTTCACCTATACTTTGATGAACAGTTACTATAGGATCATCCAAATCTAGGAAAAAAATAAAAGCAACAAAGTAACAGTATTATGAGTTACATGGCTTTTGAAGCATGTACATTTAAAAACTAACAAATGATGAATTTTCTTAATGATTTTATTGCTTATCACAATATTCATTTTATATTGTGTTTACAGAATGTATTCACAGAGAAATTTCCAATGCTAGAAGGTAACTACAAATAATAGTTATTTTTCAAGATCTCTATTTATTGAAATAGTATAAACGACCTTGTATATTTACAACACTTTGCCAACAGCCACATAAAGCAGAGCTCAAGCGAGATGTCAGAATTTAAAATCCTCAAAATCAAGAGATTATTTAAAACAACAAACCACAGTGGGAGAGAAATACATATCAAGCAGCTCAATTGATTCTTCCACTTAATATACTTCTCCTTCCAATTATTTATGCTTACATATTAAAATAATCAAAGAATTATGTTTAAATAGTATTATATTTACAGGAAGAAAATGTGATCTTGTACTGAGTTAAACTTTTCCTTCAGCTCAGATTTTATATCCCAGACCATATTTGCTAATTTGAAATGTGCTAACAGAAGGTACTATTAAAAGGCATTAATGTTACTATTTCTGGATATTGGAAATAAGTATTTAAATAAGGGATGTACACCACAGAGCTTAGCAAATATTTTCTGGAAAAACCAATACAGAAGTATCTTGGCTTTGGTGGGTCATGCAGTCTTTGTCTTGTAACAGTGTGCAGCCAAGGGTGGGGTGGGCAAATAGGGATTTGTAATGGGGTCCAGAGCTCGGTGTCCAGGAAATGTTAGAAAAATAATAAATATGTATATATGATGTCCTTACCCCCACACATCTGAGCTAGGGGATGGGACGCATGGATCAGGGCCATTGAGAAGAGTTTGGAGATGACTGGCTCCACACCACAGGGCCACATCTGCCTGGACTTACTATGGCCACCCAGTAAGGCTAGAAAAATGCAGGAATGCTGACAGCTGTGGCCAATTCTCTGAGGAGTCGGAAATGGTGTGGCAGAGGAAGGTTGGCTCTGGGATTTAAACCCAAGAGCGGTAGCCATGTGGTGTCCTTTTGGAACGATGTGGCTTGGGCAGAGAAGAACAACGGACTTCTATTTTCTTTTTCTGAGATTTGGTACCCCAGACTGGGCAGAGGGGGAAGGAAGGACTGTGCATTTGTGGGTATTCTAAAGGACTTTGGGATCTCAACAAAGACATTAAGTCATTGCTCTTAATTTTGTATAACTCTTTAAATAAGTAATTCCTTTCCTTTTCAACAATCTCTGGCATTGAGAGACGTTTTTCCCTGGCAGCGGGCAAGGCAAACCTAGTATGGGCTGGGGGACCTCCGGAGTTCAGGCAATAGTCTATCATTCACCCCACCCTGGGTCTGTTCTATAACAGTCTCAACTATTCAACTTTACCACTGTAGTGTGAAAGCAGCCAAAGACACTAGGTAAAATGAATGAAAGATGAATGTTGCTGAGCTCCATTGAAACTTTATTTACAAATGCAAGTGCCCCAGCCACATTTGGCTCATGGGTTATTGTCTGCCATAGATTGTTAACTCCTGATATACAATATCCCAGGTTATTTTCTTAAGAGAAAAAGAACTTTACTTGCTTTACAACAACAACTGTAGTGCATATTTAAAAGTTTCTAAGAGTAAATCTTAAATTCTCATCACAAGAAAAATTGTAATTGTGTGTTGACGGATGTTAACTAGACGTACTGTGGTGATCATTTCACTATATATACAAATATTGAATCATCATGTTGTATATCATGTTGTATTGAAATTCCATAATGTTATATGTCTATTATATCCTAATAAAAAAGGGGGGATATAAAACAAGAGCTGTTGGCCCATGTGCTAATAAACTTAATCAGTACTTATTAAGAGTGATGCAAAAAATTTTGCTCTAATTACATATTAATTTCAGTGAGCTTTGCTCCTTTAGCTTTATAACTCTAAAAGGTAACTTAATCTTTGTGGTCTTCCATTTCTTTACCAATTAAATGGAAATAATCACATTATATACTAACAGGGCTTTGGAGATGTAAAGAGACAGTCCATAAAGCCTTGGCACATAGTAAAGCCTCAATAAAAGTGAGTTTGTTATTATTATTATTACTATCATTAAAATAGGATTTAACTTAGATTCCCAGTAATTCTGTTGTTTTTATACTTTTATCTCACCAATTTATAACGAACTCACATTTTAAATAAGTAAATGTCACTTTCCCATTTGCTCAGGGTATCAAATGTTTCCACATGGCCAGCATTTTTATGTGAAATCTTAAAAGAAACTATCATGTTTATATCAACATATGAATAGTGAGGTGTGTAAGCATATGTTACCCTGAATATTTAAAAGACATCCTCCCCTAGAAAATATTCTTTTTGATATATTAAAATAATTAAAAACCAGCAAAGTAGCAAAGTAATAGATACTCTAAGGAATAAAATTAAAAAGCAGAAGCCCAAATTTCAGCAGTTAAAAAAAAACAGTTTTTGAATGTGAATTGCATGACAGTCCTACCTTGTATAAATTTACAGAACAACTGCTGCTTTTCAGTGAAGTTTAAGGAACTTTCTGCTTAGATTCACTCTATAGCTGTGCAGTGATACATGCTCTTGGGTTTAAATAAGTTGGAGTACTTAGGGATGCCAGCATTATCATGAAATTTTATAGGTGCTTAAACTACATCAAATCCTACAGAAGACTCATTAGCTGAATCCAGCCTAGGTGACTTGAAAACTAACATAAACAATTTGTGTTGTGATTAATTATAGACAATTTTTCCTTGTGCAGTTTCTATAGTCATAGTTTCATTTTTATACAAATATCAGCTGTGTTATGTGGAAAGAAAATTCTGAAGCCAAAATATTTAAAAACAAAGTAGAATTGCATAGCAAACAGGCATTCTACTTGGGTTTTATATAGTTAATAATATAGTACTTCTCAACATTTATTTATTGATGTATTTCTAGATCTTTTCTTATTGCTGGCAGTGCCAAAACATTCAGTTAGAAACAGACAAAACCTGAACAATTATTTAAACATGCTCTTCCCTGATTTGGATGATTGTTGGGTCAATGGCCATCAGAGAATCTAATCCTATGACGATTGATTTTAATGAATGCTGTATTGGCAGAATTATCTATTGCATTCACCCATGTTTAGGGATTTCTACTTTATAAAAGTCCTAAATGATTTTCTCAAATTTAGAAATAAATATGCCAAGACAAGGTATCATTCATTTTTATTATTTGTATTATTTGTATCCTCACCTGAGGACATTTTTATTGATTTTAGGGAGAGGGAAAAAGAGTGGGGAGATAGAGAGAGAAACATCAGTGTGAGAGAGAAGTATCAATTGGCTGTCTCTCATGTGAACCCACAACTTAGCATGTGCTCTAATGAGGAATCAAACCTGTGACTTTTAGGTTTATGGTAGGGTCCTCCAAACAACTGAGCCACACTGGCCAAGGCAAAAAACAAGATATCTTTTAGGCAAGTCAAATAACTGCATGGCTAAAATATGTACTTTAAGTGAGATTTACATACATACAATATATAGTTTAAGCCACATACACACATATCTCACTTAAAATATGCATTTAAATATACTCTCTATGTAACTGAATGCATACTGAATATACGAATTTGCCCTCAGTCAGGTTTGTTAGAAAAGTGCCTCTGAGACAGAGATATCTGTGCAGAAAGAATACAGCTGTACTTCAGAGATATTGTGCATTCAGCTCTGGGTCCCCACAGTAAAGCAAGTATCATAATAAAGGGAGTTATACTAATTTTTTGTTTTGCCAGGACATACAAAAGTTCTCTTGCTATTTCTACTATATTTGTAGTTATTTCCTACATTGAAATCTTGACCTCCTCAAAGTCATCCATTAGTGTTGGAAACAATTTCTTCCAAACTCTTATTAATGTTGATATTTTGACATCTTTCCATGAATCAGAAAATCCCTTAATGTCATCTAGAATGGTGAATGTTTATCAGAAAGTTTTAAATTCCCTAGGCCAAGTCCATCAAGGAATTACTATCTATGGCAGCTAGAGCATTACAAAAGGTATGTCTTAAATAAGATTTGAAAGTCAAAATTACTTCTTGATTCATGGGCTACAGAGTGGATACTATATTAGCAGGCATGAGGACAACATTAATCCTGTACATCTCCATTAGCGCTCTTGGGTGACCTGGTGTATTATCAATGAGCAGTAATATTTAAAAAAAATTGGAGCAATAGGTTTCAACAGTGGCTTTAAAATATCAGCAAACCATGTTGTAAACATATGTGCTGTCATCCAGGCTTTGTTGTTCCATTTATAGGGCACAGGCAGAGTAGGTGTAGCGTAATTCTTAAGGGCCCTAGGACTATCAGAGGATTAAATGAGCATTGGCTTCAACTTGAAGTCACCAGCCTCATTAGCCCCTAAGAAGAGGGTCAGCCTGTTCTTTGAAGCTTTCAAGCAAGGCATTGCCTTCTCTTTTGTAGCTATGAAGGTCCCAGATGACATCTCTTCTTATATAAGGCTGTTTTTTCGACATTAAAATCTGTTTTTAGTGTAGCCACCTTCATTTATTATCTTAGCTAGGTTTTCAAGATAACTTGCTGCAGCTTCTCCATCAGCACTTGCTGCTTCACTTTACACTTCCATGTTAAGGAGACAATTTCTTTCCTTAAAACCCATGACCAAACCCCTAGTATTAGCAATGACTTTTCCTGAGTTAGTACATCTTTTGGTGTAAGTACCTAGTGAAGTTACTAGACATTTTTCACTGAGGATTTTGATTCCCTGGTCACCATGCACTTCTCAAGCCATTACTGATGTGCTTATTTGTTTAACACCAATATTGGACAACAGAATACTAAGAAATGACTCAGTGGATCAACTGGGTATCAAACATTCTTTATGGCTTCACTGTGTAAAACAGTCCTATCTCCAGCTGATTATATGGGCCAGTCATTTGTGCCAGGATGGTGACCCCTCTTATCTAACAGTTTCCTGACATAGACAGCTTAAAGTAACAAGTAACAGCTATGGCTTAAAGATTAATGGGACTTTTGCTGTGTCACTTAATAAAAACTTTTGCATTTTCTGAGAACTAGGACTTCTAAACAGGGAGAGCTTACAGAAGTGTGAGCTCACAGAAGGGAAATACAGATTCCCCAAGTATATCATTGAGTATGAGGTAGTAAGTAGAGTTGCTCCTTGGTTCTTGAGCTTGTGTATTCTATAGGAAACAAAAAACCTCACACAATAATGGTAATTGATTTAGGATGTATATTGCATGTTGGAAGACAGCACACCTTCTTGCTAGATATTACCTCTCCAAGACTCAGATGCCCCATACAAAGGATATTCTCTCACTCTAATAAGTTGGCATATTTAAGTGGTATAGAATACAATATGATCACAGAATCCCAGGCAATGTTTCCAGTGTTACATCTTCATGTCTGTAAATTGTGCTTTGGTCCCATGAGTGGTTAGGTGGAATCCCATGTTAAGAATAAAACATTCTAAAAAGCCTTTTGATTAGGCTGCTGCTGGCTGAGGTCAGCAGAAACATCCATACAAACAATACATGTCAAATTGAATCAAAACTATACGCTGTCACTCTCAGGGTAATAAAGGTCTAATGTACTCAACTTGCTACCAAGGAAATGGTTGGCAATCATAAAAGACATTGCTTTATCAAGAGGTAAGTGTTTGCCTCTGTTGCTGCCAAGTAGAATATTCAGTAGTGGCAGTGGATATACCAATTTTCACAAAGATAACCTGTGATTCGAGCTTATGAATAGCCTCCATTCTTACCATTATGACTATTTTTTATGAGCCTGTCGTGCCAGCTAAAGATGGCCAATGACAGAAGCTGGTTGATATCAGCTCTCTGCATTAGTCTACTTCACTGTTTTGTGATTTATCTGCTGTGGATACTTTTTGGTGGTCATTAATATACACTAGAAGTATTATCACACCTCATAGGTCCACTCTCATAGGTCCACTCTCATAGGTCCACCAAAATATTTTAACAGACCTGCTCTTTCCACACAAAGTGGTTGACCAAGTGTGCCACCGAAAGCAAAGTTCTAACTCCCTGGGAAGATTTTCCCTTATTCTTATTTATCAGGGAAATTCTAGAGTGGGGTTCTTGTGAAATAGCAGCCTAATTTTTATTTGTGTGTATATTCTGAGCTGACCCAGGGAGAAAGTAGCTCAGCCTTTTTTCTCCTCTATCCATTCATAAGTGACGTTCTATGTAGCCAGGTAAGAAATGAGAAAGAAGCACTGGTAGAACACTGATAGGTGTCATGGGGGTCTGGGCACCTGGTTGTACAGCTTACTTGGGCTCTTCGGCCCTGGCCATGCCTCATCCTGGTTGTACCACTTCTATCTAATGACAGAATCCTGATGAGTCTACCTTATTTTATGAGTGGGAGTTGTAGAAATAACAAAATCTTACTTCTGATTGGCAGTTCAGGCCAGATCATCATTGGATATTGCACATTTAGACGTTCTGTTTTTACCAA
The DNA here is from genome assembly GCF_004126475.2 of Phyllostomus discolor. Lineage (NCBI taxonomy): Eukaryota > Metazoa > Chordata > Mammalia > Chiroptera > Phyllostomidae > Phyllostomus > Phyllostomus discolor. Next base: position 122,029,734 of record NC_040903.2, on the reverse strand, counting down.
TGCCCCATAGCGCAGTAGGAGCTACTTTATGAATAGTGTATAATTCTTGACTGCAGAAAGCATGGCCTCACTCATAATTCTGAACATTTATTCTATAATTCTCCTATAGAGATTGCTGTAAACTACACAGCATTTTTTTCCAGAACTAACATAGCTAATGTCATAGATTCTCCAGGGTTGTGTGACAAGGATCAGGGCCATTTACATCACAGTGTGGGCCTGCTACAGAACCATTTTTTACTTTGAGATTGAGTTGAAGCTGATAGCCTATCAAATCACCTGATAAATGGATTGGAATAGTGTTTCCAAGGATGGATTATGACCCAGAACCCAAGATACCTACCAGGCACTGTGTTTCCTTCTGAAGGATGGGAATTGAGAGATGCAATAACTTGTGCTTTACTTTGGAGGGAATGTCCTGGCAAGCTCCAGACCACTGGATTGCTAAAATTTTACTAATATTGTGGGTCACTGAATCTTCATAGTCTTATTCCAGCCCTCTCGATTATGTGTGTCTTACCATTATATCCACTGTACTAGCCACTTCTTCTTCATCTGAACTGAGGAACATGATCTCACTGATACAGTAAAACCATACTGTATTTAGTAAAATGTCTACATGGCTCATATACCTTTGGGCTATGTTATGAAAACAAGTGTGAGAGTTAATTTAGCTTTAGGGTAAGACTGCAAACGTATACTATTGTCTGTCCAAAATGAATGCAAATTATTTCTCATCTTCTTTCCTAAAAGAAATGGGGGAAAAAGCACACTATACTAGATCACTGGACACATGCCATGCATGAACCCATGCTAATTTACTCTAGCAGAAATGTCATATCTGGCATAAACTACAATCAGGACACTACTTGGGTGAGTTTTTGATAGTCTAATATCATCCTCTGGGATCTCTGGTTTCAGCAGGAGACAACATAGTCAATAAATTGAATATGAAATGGACTACCCCTGGTACATCTTTTAAGATTTTATGGGTGGCATTAAATCTGCTATTCCCCCTGGGAAATTATATTATGTTTTCTATGTCTCAGCTGGAAGTGAGAACATTTCAGAGCCTTCAAATTAGACTTCTGACTAGGACAGCTCTCACCCCCAGAGTCAAGGAATCAGTAGAGGTTCAACAAGTAGAAAGTATATCCATTCTAATTACACAATTGAAAACTAGGTAAATGAAAACAGGGTGGATTTGTGGACTGGTAGACACAAAATGAGCCAGTTGTGGATCACAATCCCATTCATTACCTGTCACCTATATGCCCAAATCTAATAGCATAAGGGTATAATGGTTCTGTAGAATCTTAGGTAACAAGGTCAGCTTAGATCCTGTGTATAATAATCTTCAAAATTTTTTGGAAGTTCACTTTTCCTAGTATATGGTTATTCAAGTGAATGGATATAGGTTTTTTGGAGAAAGAACTGGGGAAATTATTACTATTTTTACTTGCTATGGTATGGTGTTACAGGGCTCTTCCTGGTGACTCAGTTTCCCCTTCAATCAAAGAGTTCTAGTTCTGAAAATTACCTCAGCTTCAGAAAATGAGCAAGGAGTTGTGAATTTTTATTATGTATCTTCATTCAGACTACTGACTCTCCATCTGATTTCTTTAATTGTAGCAGACTGGGTAACATCCTTGTTGATTGTCCATTTATTTTGCTCCAAGAGATGGTATGATCTATTAATCAGCATAGCTCTTTATGAGTCCAGAGTGCTGCATAGATTTGAAATAGTTCATTAGGATAATTGTGCCCACATTGCTTATGACAGCTAAGCACTGCCACCTAGCCTCTATTATTTTGAGATCATGGCATCCCCATTTCTATCAGGGGGCCCAATTCTGTGATAGCTTCTTTTGCCATCAACATTTGCCTGCAGAAAACATTCACCTCTTAGCTTCTCAATGATGCTTGTATCTCAGTCATCAGCACATTCTTTAGGGGTGTTTTTGCAGTGTCTTCCAACCTTTTACACAGAATATATTAAGCTGATGATTTTTCTGTACTTAAGTATTCACACATCATAGTCTTTTGATCCTTTTTTCCCTACCATCTGCACAGCAGTTCTGGCATTTATAATTATTTTAGTGGGAACCATTGTTTGCTCAAGTTTCTGAGGGCTACCCTACTAGCAGGAACTCTCTTCTGCTATTCTTGCCAACATGCTAAATCTTATATTATGAGATGATGTTGCCATGTCAATAAACATTTATTTTTCATTTCAGTTTGATCTTTCTCTCCATACCCAATCTTATTCTATTTTATTCTTCATCCCACTTGATGGAGGTGCCTCAGGATCCAGCTCCAAACATATTCTCCTGACTCCTGCCAGTAAACATTGGCTAGATTGTACAGTTTGTTTGGAGCATGGTCCCTTTTTTCTCCTACATGCAGCATTTCCATGGCCAAATAATGTCTTCCATTGACCTTATGTATTGATCTGAAAGCCCAGAATGGAAGTTAGAGTATATGTTTATGTATTAACATAAAAGGGAGAAGTTTCAGCATCATCTTTAAGTGAGATGTAAGTTATAGCCTCTAATTGGGGCCACATTTTTTAAGCCTAGAAGATCTAGGAAGAGCTACTGTTTTAAGCTTCCTAAAATCATAAACCCAGATGTACTCCACTGACCAAGTCAGGGTTCCACTTGTTTCAACCATGGTTCAGAAGCTGGTTTTAGGATATGAGCTTCTCTGAATCTGTGTTATATCTTAAACAAGTTCTAAGCATTATTATCAGCCTTTGTGACCTCTGTCTAGAGAAGATCAAGTCTCTTCTATTCTGCTAAGGAGGTCTTCTCACACTATTACCTCCACTCAGGATTAATCACATTCAGCCTTTCATTCTTTTTCTCCACTCTTGAATAGAACCCAGCAGAAACTGATTTCATTGTCCTTAAAGTTATGACTTTCCCTTGAATTCCTCAAAAGTCTGAGGTAGTGACTTCACAATGCATTACTTTCTACTGGTACCTATATTTGTTTGCCACCAGTGAAAGTTTTAACACTTTTACTATCACATTCAAGGGATATAAGTGGTCCACCCATCGCCAGCAATGGGTTTTTATTGCCTGCCAGCTAGTGGGCTGAACTCTATCTCTATCTCTTATCACTAACATTCTATTTTAGTATGTACTTCCTCAGGCCTTGAAAATACAATTTTTGATGAAAATAATGCGTGTAGGAAATTTATTAGAGAGTGCCCTCAGAACCAATTCTTATGGTGGTATAAAAAAAGTAGTTTCAAGCAGTCAAAGGAATTAAACTGTGATGCATCACTACAAAATCTCCAGATGATCCAGAAGGAGCTATAGAGTTGTGATTGCCTTTCAGACTGTCCTACTGACTTGCTCTGCAGAGAACACTAATCAATTACTGGATTAGGGCTTCCCTGGTGAGGGGATTTGGCCTTGGGTTAGGTGGCTCTTTCTAGCTAAGGACAATTTTTATGAAAGGGATCTTCAACACTCCCAGGATTTAGGCAGAGTTCCTGCAATTCAGTGTTATCCGAGGACTTCAAGGTTACCATTTCTAATTGTCTAGTCTTTATAGTTCAGGGACAATAAGATCCCTCTCTATATTCATTCAATAGTAAATTTTTATATAAAACTACTTTTATAATACCATAAAAGCATATTAGACTATTTTCTGTTATTGCTGATATTTTATCTGCACTTATTTCTTTTTAAATTTCTTTTAATTTTAAAGGCTAAGTAGTAAAATTCAAATATCTAGAGATAATATAAATCAACAAAGGCAAAATGTTCTTTGAAGTAAAGAGCATATAATTTCTATTATTTAACAGAGGTCAAAATTCTTCCCATTTATAAAATAATATAAATCATTATTATATTATTTGATATTTGAGTATTTGTTTTAAATATATTTAATAACATAACTAATATGGTATTTTATAAAATATACCCCTGTGTACACAATGCCCAAATCTTCATCATATTTGTATCCCTAGCACCCACCATAATGGACATAAGTGCCCAATAATAATCTAATAAAGTAATGTAAAGAAAGACTAATCTGTAACAAATTTAATCAATGTCAATTTTCAGCAAGGTTACTCATACACACCAGTATGGTAATCTAAAAATAATTACTTTTTTCCCCATAAATGCAACAGGTACCCTTTTGTAACTAAAATAATATTCTGGTAACTTTATGTTTGATTAAATATGCCAGGAAATGACAAATTAAAGTCACTTTAACAAAATAAAATGTATGATAATATAAGCTGCCTTTCTCATACATTAGAAAGACTTGTTTGAGGTGAGGTTCACTAGATCAGGAAAGCATTTGCTTAGTCTACTCTGCATTTAAATCAGGGGACTCTAGTGACATGAAAGAGTTAACCCACATGCGCTGGAACAATTAATCTATGTGCTTATGGTTAATCAGTTATTAACTGCAACTGAAGTCACGGGGAGTAGTTACAAGTTAAAGAATCAATTAATCTTAAAAATAATCACAGCAGAAGCATGTTTTCCACAGAGGTTTATTCCACCATTTGGTCCAATTTTTCTGTCTTTAATCTTTGAATTAAACCAAATGAATCTGAAAACCCAGATGGCAAAGACAACTATATATTGTGCTGGATGTAGTCTTTTCTTCTGGAAGTTCCAGAAATCTTAATGTTCCTATGCAAAAAGAAATCCAAATTTGTTTTCTTAAGGAAAATAACAACTCAATACATTGGAGGCACTGAAGCTACACAAGCATATTATTTTTTTACTTGATGGTTAAAAACTTAAGTTACTACTATAACTATAAGATGAATGTAACAATAGATAGTGCTAAATAGCCTGAATAAAATTAAGTTGACCTGAAGTTACACAAAAGAAAAACTAATTAATAGTTGACATATCAACAACCAAGAACAAGGGACTTCATTGTAAACAAAGCATCAATGTCAATGCTTTATAACTCTTTCTGTTGGCAACAACACAAAAGCACAATTTTCTGAGATAAATCAGTGAGAAATTTTGTGCAAGTACTGATCACATGATATGTTTTGCATTTTTTCCTGCATAGTGACTTTTGAGCAATGAGTAATTTTATTGGATATTCCATAAAATAAAACAAACAAAATTAGTACTTACAACCAAATTCTCAAGATGACACATTTATAAGAATGACGCTCTCTACAAGATGTAGATTCTTGCTTGAAATTTCATTCTTATTCATTTATGCACACAAACTAGAATGCATAGTATCTTCTATAGTTAAAATTATATATATAAAATCACATTTTTAGTTCTTAAGCCAATATTATTTTGATGATTCTGCATATAATTGTGGGAAAATAGCTTTTGAATGTTCAGTTGGCCTAGAAAAACTATCTCAAGAAAAACTTTCCTAGAAAAAGGAAAACCATTTTCCTTTTTCCTTCTACTAAACAACTTTCTATGAAACACTTGAAAAATGATGATAACAAAGGACCTATTTTTTTTTATGTGTGTGTATATATGTGTGTGTGTGTATGGATATATACACATACATGCATACATGCATATACATGTATGGCAGTAATTAATGTGCGTGTAATATATTCATTAGATAACATTACATTATACAATACATATTATGTATGCATGAACATACATGATACATGCATATAACCTATATATAATTATGTGCATTACAATGTATAGATAATGTATATGCAGGATATAAGATTGCGTGTGTAATATAATATATGCATGAACATATGTAATAATGGGTATATGTGACACATATATAATATGTACATTATATATATTTTATAAATTTCAGTAGTTTTCTTCTTAAAAGTTGCCACTGATTACACTACTATCTTTTGTACTCTTATCTCCTCATGTAACCATGTCAACATTATGGTATTCTTCTATGTTTTTCTTCAGGCATATGTATTCATACACACACACACACACACACATAAGTATACACCCTCAAAGTGCATGCACAATAATTTTATCTTTCCATAAAAATCATATAACACATTTTTTTAAATTTTGCTGTACTCATACAAAATAGCTCATAGAAATACTCCCAAGTTACAGCACTAATTCTTTATTTTCTTATAGTTGTACCAGAATCCTGGTCATGAATGTATATAATTTGTTTAACCATTACTCTTTATGGGTGCTGAGCTCATTATTTTTAATCCTGCTTCAATTTTTAATTTTTATTTATTTTTATTTTTAAAAAAGTTATTGAATTTATTGTGGTGGCATTGGTTAATAAAACTATATAGGTTTCAAGTGTATACCATCTGTATATCATACTGCATGTATTGACTTTATTTTCAGTGTTTTGCCTCCAGTGATAATGCCATGCACGGTCTCTGAACACGCAAGGTACTTTCAAACTGATGGCTTCATTTTTATGGGAGAAATTTTTATAACTGAGAAGCTGGCTTGCAGGTAGTTGTAACTGATTTTGCCTGGTTTCTTTCTAGAAAAATATATATCTCACCACAAGCATGTTTCCTACATCTCAAGCATAATAGATATTTTGCTCTTCTAAATTTTTTTGCATTCTGATTGTATAAGGTTGTAACTCACTGTCAGTTCTAAATGCACTTGTATGGCAACTAATAAATTTGAGTGTTTTTATTTGCTAAATGGCCACCTAGACTTTTGGTTTCTTAAATGGCCAACTCATATTCTTTGTTTATTTTTCTTTTAGGTTAGTTGTCTTTTCCTTTAAAAACTCTAAAATCTCTTTAAATATTATAGAGTATAGCCTTTTGATGACTACTTTTCTATTAATTTTCTTAAGAGATTTTTTTCTTAGACAAAATAATTTTTATGTAATGAAATATGATTACCTTTTTGTGTGTGGTGTTGATGGTTAAAGTATGGTAAAGTAGGTCTAGTTTGCCCCTCAATGTATGTGAAGTCTTTACGGTGCCAGGGGTGTCCAACCTGTGGCCCGTGGGCTGCATGCAGCACAGTATGGTTATGAATGTGGCCCAACACAAAACTGTAAATTTACCTAAAACCTTTTTTCTCCATCAATTTTCATTAGTGTTTGTGTATTTAATGTGTGGCCCAAGACAATTCTTCTTCCAGTCAGGCCCAGAGATGCCAAAAGGTTGAACACCCCTCCACCAAGAACTGAATTTTGAACAGCATGTATTTTGAAGGTCTAATTTTGTTTTATTTCTCATGGAGATACAGTAATAGCAACAGCATTTAATATTGCATTCTATCAGAATGAACTGAGCACCGACTTATCCTATATTAAATTCTCATATGTATAAGAATCTATTTCTGGTTTATCTTTTTGTTGTATGAATTTGCCTATTCCTATGCAAAGTCATATTAATGTGATATGGTAGGGTTTCAGCTTACAAATTTTATTAAAACAACTCACTCCACCCCAGTCCCTTGCTGCCATCTCATCTCACATTTTCTAGGTCATTCTCAGGGTCTGTCTTCCAGTTAATGTCTATCTTAGGTTATTTTTCTCAATTTTAAATATATATATAAACACAGAACCCTGGGAATGACATGTGGTTTCATTAAATTCATTTATTCATTTGATATATTCTATATTTTATGTTAGATGCATTCATTCAATAACATGGTATGTACTTTACATGAATTCAGAATTATATTACATTCTTAAATATAAATTAATGTAGTCAATTTGGATTCTGTCATATATGAATGTTTTCCTTAATATTTCATGTTTTTTTTTAAAAATTGAGTGAAATATTTTTATTACCATTATTATTAGAAAACTATTAATTGTTGTATACCTAACTGATATCCAATTACTTTCATATTCTTCCAAACATTCTAGAAGTTTTTTTCCTAGAGTCTAAGGGCTTTTTAATGTGTTAGTATTTAATATTTATTTTAAGTATATACTTTATAAATATATTTATATTTTTAAATATCTCATTTTATAATTTTATCAATATTTTTGAAGTTTACAGCAATAATTTTATTTTCCATCTCACAACCTTCCCTAGAAGTCAACAATGATATAAAAATTCATCTACAGTCCTCTCTTTTTCATCATTATTAGATCTAGAGTGAATATCTAATTCAGTTTCATGATCATGAGCAAATATCTCCACTTACTAAACATTGGGTTGGTCAAAAATTTATGTGGTTTTTTTACATAAGATGGCTGTAGAAGTGCTTAGTTGTCTTTAACTTCATTTGAAAAAAATTTTGTTAGATTATATTGTGACAGCTGTCATATCAGGGGACATTTAAAAATTATTATGGTTTGAATTGAGATGTGCTGTAAATGTAACATACACACCAGATTTCTTAAACTTGTATACAAAAAGAATGTAAAATATATCTATTTTTAACATATTGATTACACATTGAAATAACACTTTGGATATACTGGGTTAAATAAATATATGATTAAAATTTAAATAAAATAAAATAAACTTATCAAAATTGGTGATTTTTTGTGTAGCCATTTTAATATTGAAGATGGAAGAAAATAGGCAACATTTTGGCATATTATGCTTTATTATTTCAAGGAAGGTGAAAATACAACTGAAGTTCAAAAAAAATATTTGTACAGTGCATGGAGAAATTGCTGTGACTGATTAAACATGTCAAAAGTGGTTTGCAAAGTTTTGTGCTGGAGATTTCTCACTGGACAATGCTCCATGGTCAGGTAAACCAGTTGAAGTTGACAGTGATCAAACTGAGAAATTAACTAAGAATAATTGATATTCTACTGTGCAGGAGATAGCCAAAATACTCAAAATATTCAAATCAGTAGTTATTGGTGAAAATGGAAAGTGTTTTTTTATTGAAAAAAATATGGATTTTTAGCCAATCCAATATAATTTTGTGTTCCAAGTATGTTTTTCAATAAGTTATATTGTTTATACTAACAAAGTGATTATTCCTAATGTAAACCTAAATCTATGGAAAACAAAATATAATATATAGAATCATGTTTTTTCTTTTTCTCCATTACTTAGTTTTCAAGAATTGAGACTGAAAATTTGCATTTCAATAAGGAATTACATTTTAATCATAAATTCGTGAATTATGTGTGAAATTTTCACAAATGTACTTTCCATACAATCACACATTTTATGCATACAACCATTCATCTTTTATTATGAATGGTTGTATGCATTCATAATATTTGTGTTGTATAAATCAACAACAAAACAAGGGCAGATAACATTCTTGTTTGCAGATATACATATGTGCAATGTCAATAAAGAAGTGTTTTAATTCACCAAGCTAATATATAAAGGGGAGTGGTGTATCTAATGCCAAATTGTGTACTTAGATATATTTTTGTTCCTTAACCGCTACCAAACATAATGGGAAAATATGGAAAAGTACAAGAAAGGATATTAAAAATAACACCAATAATCTAGACAAAACTTTTAGTAAATTCGGGTATATGTCTTTCCAGTCCAAAATTGAGAGTGCATATAATTTAAAATTCATTTCTTGCTTATACTTGTGATCATTTTTATGACATTTTATATTCTTCATTAAAGATTTACTGTTTCTTTTCCTCTCTTAATCATTCATCCAACTGAATTTAATGAGTATCTATCTAATATCTTCCAGCCATTATCCTAGGCACTGAGTTTTCAATAGGAAGTGAGAGAGACAGAGAGAGAAGAGAAAAAAGGAGGAAGGAAGGAAGGAAGGAAGGAAGGAAGGAAGGAGGGAAGGAAGGAAGGAAGGAGGGAAGGAAGGCAGGCATTAACTTTATCCTTGTGAAGTTTATTTTCTGATGAAATAAACACTAAATAATTAATTACCTAAATATTTAATGTGTTAAAAATCATCTACTTATAATGTGATAAGTGCTAGGAGGAAGGTATAGGATACTATGAGAACCTGTAAAAAGGAACACATACCAGTCTGTAGCATCAGGGAAGTTGTCCCTGAAGAAGATGGTACATATGATGGATTTGGTGAGGGTTGGTTGAAGAGAATTTCAGGCAAAGGGTAGAGAATTCAGAGCCCTTGGCATAGACAGAGCCCTTGTGAAATACAGGAACTGAATCAAAAGTAGCATGGCTGAAGCAAAGGCAGGAACATAAGAGAAGTCTGGGGTGAGGCTCGCGGAGCAGGCAAGGCTCAGTGGAAAAGGTCTTGTGGCTATTAGGCAGTGACATGCCTTTGAAGACGCCTTTGTAGGGTGTTGTAGAAACAAATCTGACTTGATAAAAGTTGATTTGGCTTCAATGCCCAGAACATATTGAAAAGTAGCAATGGCGAATGTGGGGAGATAAGGTAAATGACTGTTATAGGTGCCAGAGTGGCTAGCATAGTGCTGATAGAAAGGCAGAAACATAATTTTGTTTAAATGGCTATACAATAACCCATGATACTACAGTAGATACAATGAAGTTGTCAGATAAGTCACAAAGTTTACAGAGAAAATTATATTTAGTTCATTAGGTATAAATAACATTTCAAAGTTGATTTCATACTATAAACCATCACATCAATAAACAGTCAGTTGTTTGAACTATTTGCCTAATACAGTTGGACTGTCCTGGCCAATTTGCCCACAGGGGCTCTTGAAATAACAACTATGCATATCTTGTCAGCCAACAGAGCTGGGATGGGGCTAACTTAAAAAGAAGGGGACACAATTTTGAGGAATCAAAGAAGGCTCAAAACGTCCAGTTTTCTTATATCATGGTTCTTTGATTTGGGATCTGTACATACTTGAAAAAAATATGTAAACAGCTGTCTCCATCAAGTGTGAGGGCTAACATTTGAACTCTATCTAGATAGTTTGGATACTTCCCATCTCCCCCCCCCCCCCACCACCTAAAAATAAAGAAAGGAAGGAAGGAAGGAAGGAAGGAAGGAAGGAAGGAAGGAAGGAAGGAAGGAAGGAAGGAAGGAAAGAAAGAAAGAAAAAGCTAGATACACTCTTTCCTAGCTTCCTTAGCTTTCTTTGTAGAGAGAGTGTGAATACATGCCACATATTCACCCAAATAAATGCATCCACCATAAACCTTGAAGTGGGAGCTATTGATGCAAAGATGTAAGGACAATGGAGGATCCATTGTAGTAGCATGTAGTAGAGCAGCAGCAACGATACTGAGTTTCCTGGGATATAGGAGCAACTGTGCTTGTGACAGAACCTTATGTTTGAGACGAAACAACAGCAGGGTACACTGGAAAATTCAGTGTGCCATGGCTGTTGATGTGGCAACCCTGACCTCACTGGCTTCTGCAAAAACTGGGGGTCCAAACTTACATATTGTTTAGTTTCATTAGTCTCTGACTATTTTCTACACTTCATTCTACAGCCTTAAATCAAGTTCATAAGGATTCTTTTTCTGCCCTGGCTGGTGTGGCTCAGTGGATTGAGTGCCAGCCTGTGAACCAAAGGATCACCAATTCAATTCCCACTCAGGGAACATGCTTGGGGTGTGGGCCAGGACCCCAGTGGGGACATGTGAGAGGCAACCACACATTTATGTTTCTCTCCCTCTATTCCTCCCTCCTTTCACCTCTCTCTAAAAATAAATAAATAAAATCTTAAAAAGAATTCTCTTTCCTTCCTTCCTTCTTTCCTTCCTTTTCTCTTTCTTTCTTTCTGTTTCCCCTTCCTTCCTTCCTTCCTTCCTTCCTTCCTTCCTTCCTCCTTCCTTCCTTCCTTCCTTCCTTCCTTCCTCTTTTCTTTCTTTCTTTCTTTCTTCTTCTTTCTTTTCTTTCTTCTTTCTTTCTTTCTTTCTTTCTTTCTTTCTTTCTTTCTTTCTTCTCTTCTTTCTTTCTCTTTTTCTCCCCTCCCTCCCTCCCTCCCTCCCTCCCTTCCTTCCTTCCTTCCTTGCTTCCTTCCCTCTTTCCTACCTTCTTTTCATTACCTTATAATCGGCCAGAGCTGAACTCTCCTGCTTAAAGCAATGGTTTATTGAACTAGCAGACTTATAGGCAGTAGCTATAAATCAACTGTATTCTTTCTCACGCTGGCCCCTACAGCCTATGTGATAGGCTATCTTTTTTCTGTTGAAGTTGGGGCACATTTCACAGCTTTTCCAGTTCCCTATAGCCAATTACAAGAACAGTCCCACTTCTGCAATTAAAATGCCCAGCTCAATAATTAAAACAAAACAAAACAAACAAAAAACCTTGTGATCTCTCTAACTTGGACTTTCTGCATACCCTCCAGCTATGTACTAGTTTAAGCTTGATATCATGAAAGAACAGATGGAGAGTTGGGGATTTACTTAGCCCCTCTTTCTCTTGGCCTATTTTGTTCTTTGAGTGCTCACTTCTATTCTCAGAGGGGCTAGCCCCTTCAGGATTGTAGAGATGATGATTGAAGGAGGACAGGTTAGGAGAAATGGAGCTTTGTCTTTTGTAGATGAGTCTGCATATCTTAGGGCCAAACTCTTGAAGTTCCCCTCTCTTCACAGGAGGAAAGGAAAAGGCATTACTATTCTCTATCCTCCTGCAGGAACAATAAAGACCTCTAAACAAAGGATTCCTTGTCTTCCATCCCCAGGTCCCAGCCTCAGTTGCTTATAAAACTGAGGTTGGGGTTCTCCAATGCTGGCACAGATGGTCTAGCAGCCCACTTTGCCTTAGGTACTTGGAAACTTCTAAATTGATCTCAGCCTTCAGGTTTCTGCCAAAATCGATACACAAATTAGCATTCCATTACTCTTGCAACTATGAACCCTGACCATCAGACCTCCTAATAAACCTTTTATTTAAACCTAACTCTTTATTTATTGATAGGCAGGATAAAAACACACCTTTGTCCTATTAAGAATAGCATCAGTGGCTAAATGACAACATAGTTCCATTTTTGTAGGTCAATATACACTTTCTGCTCTAAGTTTCAATTTCTTATTTCATAAGCAGCCCTGTTCACAATTTTAATCTTTAATTCATTCTCACAAACTTTAAAAAATATTTAATAATAACACATGTAGTATATATTTCACTAGTCCAAAAATGTATACGTCTAGATATCTAATTACATATTTTTCTATCTTCTTCAAGGAAATGTGTCATGTATTTTCTTTCTTGTAACAACATTGATTATCTCAAATATCATACAAGTATCAGCAACTTCTGATATTTCTCAATACATCTTTAATAACATGTATTTTTGAGTGAATCTTTGAAATAGAATAAAGATAGTGCAAAATGAGACACAACCAAGGGGGGACAGTAGGTCTGGTCTAGACAACAAAGTCTGATAGAATAAAACTTGAAACAAATAATTATTAAAATAAAAACATAAAATCAAAAGCAAAAATATGAACCAGTTCAACAAAAACCTAACCTCAAACAAAGAGAAGTTTATACAGGATTCCAGGATAGGCCTGTTGGTAGGAACAAACATAGCTGTCTTTGTACTTCCCAGTGATTACCAAATGCTCTTCATTGTAATTATTAATTTCAAAATGAATGCACAGGAGCAAACAAGACAATCTGTGTTGGACAGAATATCAGGCACTCTAGCCAAGTATCTAGCACATAGGATTCTGCTTTCAGATGCCATCTCCTAATGGTCTGGACTGAGCTCTGGGAAAATTAAGGGGAATTAGCAGTACTCTCAAATGTAGATTCTGAACAATTACTACTTGCATGCTCTACTTATGAGAATCCACTTATTACTATGTCTGAAGCTGATACCTATTTAACAAGTAACTGTACGAAACCAATTCTAATTAAAGTTGGACAAGATACATTTAACTTGCTGGTTACAGGGAGAACAGTGTAATCACCAAGATCTTTGCTCTGGTCTTCACTAATACCGCAATTATTGCAATGTAAGGCAAGTTACTTAACCTCAACCTCTCTTTGAACCCATGTCCTCTTTTTATATAGGCTTTTCTGTGGGAGGCACCTCTGCACCAGCTGATCATGAAAAGCGGGAAGGACTTTCTGACAGCATGGAGAGGGAGAAGAGCATTGAAGGTTCACCAGGAGGAGACATTGGTAGCAGTGAGCATTCTGCTCACAAGAGATAAAGCAGCAGAGGCCAGTGGGAGCAGAAAGGCAAGAGTAGCCAAACCGAGGGATTTCTAAGCTGCAGGCAATGCTCTGATTAAGTCATTCCTCTCTGGGACATTACATTAGAAGGACTAAAATGTCTTCTAAACATACCTGTAAGCATCTCAGGCAGTTATTGGAAATATTTGGGATGGTCAATCCTAGAAAAATGTTTTAGATTTGTTGCTTAATAAGTAGTATATATGAACAAAATGGGAATTTAGTCTAAATGATATTGTTTTTTATTTACAGTAAAAACTCTGTAAAACCTGAGAATCTTGTTAGATGAGCTATGGAATGATAGGTTGCCTTTGTAAGGTCCTAATCAAGGAACTTAATTGCATTTCCAGCACTACTGTATCCATTTTTATACTATATTTCAATTAGACAAAATGTATGTCTCTACTGCATTTAGCCATGTACATTGTATATAAATAAATACCTCTACTATTTCTCCATCCTCAACTGACCATTCTCAGTGTACTAGGTGTCTGGTAGGACCTGGAAATCTGTACCTTGCCTGATGCTATGGGATTAGGTCTTCAACTCTTTAACAATTGTCTTCCTTCTCTTTAGCAACAGCTGTCCTTTGATTATTTTTCTTCCAAAGGAAGGAAATCCCTTCCTTTGATGGGATTTCAAATAATTTTTTTTCTCCATATACATAATGGGAATTTCTGCAAAAATATCATAAACATCATAGAGATGTGAACAGCTTAGGGGGACTTTACTATGTCAATTTCCCGCCTTGTGCCACTCTCTTCTATTATCTACTGTGTAGTTGTCTATGAATCTCACTCAAATGTTCAAAACATATAAGAAAAGGAAGTCAAGGATTAATAGACTGCTGTTGAGAATAATAAAAGAATCTAAGGTTTGTGAACACAAGAACTCAAATAATTGATTTTGGTCAGATCTATTGTTTCTACAGAATGAAATGCTGTCAATTAAAGTGAATGAAAATCACTTATTTATGAATTTGTCAAAATGGTCTGGGAGCTCTCCACTAGTGTGTGTGTGTGTGTGTGTGTGTGTGTGTGTAATTGATTTCATCAATAATAAAGTCAGCTATGGGTAGGACTTCAGGAAACAGGAAAAAACCTGAAGTTTAACTTTTATTTCCAATATTGAAGGTAAGGCCTTCCTTAACTTAAAAAAATAGAGAGCTTTCTGTAGCATATTTATTATTTTCCTTTTTAAAGATATTCTACTATATTGCTGTGGACTAGAAATCAGGCCATGAGTTTGCTGCCACAGGCCAGGCAGACACGGTGGTTTCAGTTCTGAGAACGAGACCGTAGGTTTGTATGTGTATTCATATGTATATGGATGTACCAGGTATGAGAGGGAGGTCTTGCAGTCCACCTACGATGCATATATTAAGGATGGGGGAAATCCCGTTAAAAAGCTTAACATTTGACTATAGTGAAACTCCTAGTTAATTTTCAATAACTATTCTATTCCAAATAATTTTTTTATCCTTCCTTCCCATAATTTGAGTAAAATGCTACCAAATTAATACACAACTCTTTGGATTCTTTTAAGTTGGATGTTGCACTCAACTGCTCTAAGCTATTGTTTTTCTTTTTTTTTTTAATATTTTATTTATTTATTTTTAGAGAGGGAAGGAAGGGAGGGAGAGAGAGAGAGAGAGAGAGAGAGAAATATGAATGTGTTGGTTGCTGGGGGTTATGGCCTGCAACCCAGGCATGTACCCTGGCTGGGAATCGAACCTGGGACACTGTGGTTCCCAGCCCGCGCTCAATCCACTGAGCTATGCCAGCCAGGTAAGCTATTGTTTTTCTTTTGCTTGATCTCTTTTCCTCAGAATAGATGGTCTCATTAGATAATTGATGAAAAATTATTAATTAGAGTTATTATAAAAAAGAATTTTAAAATAACATTACAGTCCATAGTTCAGAATGTAACGCAACTAAATTCTAGCAAAGGAGATAAGCCTAATGAATAATAAATGTTTATATTAATTTTTTTTATTATGATTGACATACAATATTAAATGTGCTTGCTAAATTGTATAGTTTGATATTAAGCTATCAATAAAGTTCAATTTTAAGGAACCACCTTAAACTGAAATTAATTCTTCTAAATTATATTTATACATTAAATTTAAGAAGCTGGAACTTCACAAAAAAATAATAAAATGCTAATAAAGCTAATGGAAAAACTTTTGCCTTGAAGACAAAATTCGATGAAAGTTAATATATACCTCAGAAGAGCTTCCCTTTGACTGAGACTGATTCACTTAAAGTATTTCAATCTGTTAAAACTTAGTGACATTTAGACCTGACTGATGTTTATGGATGTAAATGAAATAAGATGAGACTTAAATACTCCTATTAGTTATAAAATTAACTGATCTGACTTTGGCTCATTCAGAAAAATATTAAAGGAAAGTTAATTAATTAATTGACTAATTAATTTAAGGGATTCAGGACATTAATATTCTCCTTCAAATTGAATGTAGTAGGGTAACAGAAAACAATTTTAAAGCTACTGTGCTTTATTTAGATATTTCAGAATAGATATACTGAGTATTGAAACTCAGTTTATAAGTTCAACAATATGCCCAAGAAAAGCATGACAACATTAACAACTAGTGTCTTTTCAGAATATTTTCTTATTCTTTGTTCTTAAAACACCCACAGGTATTCAAATAGTTACAGGGCATCTACAATCTTTAAAATATATTCTGTATTCAGGTACAGCACACATTTATGATAAAAACACTCTGCAAAGTGGGAATAGAGGGAGCATTCCTAAACATAATAAAGGCCATATATGAGAGACGTACAGCCAACATGATACTCAATGGGAAAATATTAAAATCTTTTCCACTAAGATCAGGAACAAGACAAGGCTGTCCACTTTCACCACTTCTATTCAATATAGTACTAGAAGTTTTAGCCACAGTGATCAGACAACAAAAAGAAATAAAAAGCATCCACATCAGAAAGGAAGAACAAAACTGTCGTTGTTTGCAGATGACATGACAGTGTACATAGAAAATTCTATAGACTTAGGCAAAAAGCTGATTGACCTAATAAATGAATTTGGAAAAACAGCAGGATACAAAGTCAATATCCAGAAATCAAAGGCATTTCTGTACACCAACAATGAAACAGGAGAAGCAGAAATCAAGAAAAAATGGCATTTGAAATAGAAAAAAGAAAAATAAACTACCTAGGAATAAACCTAACCAAAGAGGTAAAAGACCTGTATTCAGAAAACTACATAACACTGAGGAAAGAAGTCAAGGAACACACAAACAAATGGAAACATATACTGTGTTCATGGATTGGAAGAATTAATATCATCAAAATGTGAATACTACCCAAAGCAATTTACAGATTCAATGCAATAATTATTAAAGTACCAATAGCTTATTTCACAGACATAGAACAAACACTTCAAAAATTTATATGGAACCATAAATGACCCCAAATAGCTGCTGCAATTTTGAGAAAGAAGAATAAAGTAGGAGGGATCACAATACTTGACACCAAACTGTATTACAAGGCCACTATAATCAAAACAGCCTGGTACTGGCATAAAAACAGGCACATGGACCAATGGAACAGAACAGAGAGCCCAGAAATAAACCCAAAACTCTATGATCAATTAATATTTGACAAAGGATGAAGAAACATAAAATGGAGTAAAAATAGCCTCTTCAACAAATGCTGTTGGGAGAACTGGACAGCTATGTGCAAAAAAAATGAAACTTGAGCACCAGCTTACACCTTATACAAAAATAAATTCAAGGTGGATAAAAGACTTAAATATAAACCATGACACCATTAAAGTCCTAGAGGAGAACGTAGCTAGGAAAATCTCAGATATTTCATGCAGGAACTTTTTTACTGACATGTTCCCTAGAGCAAGGGACATAAAGGAAAGAATAAACAAATGGGACCTCATCAAAAGAAAAAGCTTCTACACAGCTAAAGAAAACAATATCAAAATAAAAAGAGAACCAACCATATGGGAAAACATACTTGACAATGAGACCTCAGACAAGGGTTTAATATCCAAAATATATAAAGAACTCACATGACTCCACTCTAAGAAGACAAGCAACCCAATTAAAAAATGGGCAAAGGACTTGAACAGACACTTCTCCAAGGAGGACATACAGAGGATCCAAAGACACATGAAACAATGTTCAATATCACTAGCTATCAGAGAGATGCAAATTAAAACCACAATGAGATACCACTTCACACCAGTCAGAATGACCATCATAAACAAAGCAACAAACAACAAGTGTTGGAGAGGTTGTGAAGAAAAGGGGACCCTAGTGCAGTGTTGGTGGGACTGCAGACTGGTACAACCACTATGGAAAACAGTATGGAACTTCCTAGGAAAACTAAAAATTGATCTGCCTTTTGACCCAGCAATTCCACTGCTGGGACTATATCCTAAGAATACTAAAACACCAATCCAAAAGAACCTTTGCATCCCAATGTTCATAGCAGCACAATTTACAATAGCTAAGTGCTGGAATCAACCTAGATGCCCATCAGTAAATGAATGGATCAAAAAACTATGATACATCTACACAATGGAATTCTATGCAGCAGAAAGAAAGAAGGAGCTCCTACCCTTTGCAACAGCATGGGTGGAACTGGAAAGCATTATTCTAAGCAAAATAAGCCAGTCAGTGAAAGACAAATACCATATGATCTCACCTTTAACAGGAACCTAAACAACAAAACAAAGAAACAAGCATAATATAGTCAAAGACACTGAAATAGAGGATAGGATGACAGTGACCAGAGGAGAGAGAAGAGGGAATTCAGGAGAGAATGGGAAGGGTTTACAGGAACAAATTTAAAGGACACATGGACAAAAACTCGGGGGAGGGTGGTAATGGGAGGGAAGTAGGGAGAGATGGGTGGATGGGCTGTAATGGGAGTAAAAGGGAGAAAACTGTACTTGAACAATGATTAAAATAAAATAAAAAAGTAAAATACATATATATATATATTCTGTTTTCTTCACTTCCCTATGAATAGTAATAAAAATTCATATTTATTAGTTACCTACAATTTTTCAAAGGACTTACAAATATTATTAACATGGAAATGAACTCTTATTTAAATACATGAACAAAAATTTTATTACTAATATTTGAACATAGTACCCTAATTTGAAAAATGTAAACAATATCATTTTAAGAACTGACATACTTAATATTTAATAATAAAACATAAGTTGTTCTATTTGACAATTTGAATGAAATAACATGATTAAAATAGACAAACTTTTCTACAGTTTATTAAATCCAAATATTTGTATAGCTTTGCTACTCAACTTAGATTCTATTTTGATTAAAGGACTTTAGAATGATTTTTCTGTAAATTAATAATTATAAATTATATGTATTAAAAAAGTCACCCAGAAATTAAAAAAATAAATTATGAATATGTTACAGAACTCCCCTCTCCACTTTTCTATATTCATAATGTTCCAGTCAGGCCAAGACAATACACTGTATTATTAAACACATTAAAATGGTAGATAAATATAATAATACTTCAATTATTCTGCTTTAGGCTGTCAACCACCAGACCAAACCTAGTATTCATACAAAAATGTAAAGGGCCTTTATTCACAGGGCACAGAGCCTTTCCTTTTGCCTCTAATTCAACTCGATGTTTATAGACACAATAATAAATTGCCTATTGGTTTAATTGCAAACCCCTCAGTTAATGAGAAATAAAGTAGGAGAGGAAAAATGACAGAAAAAGTGGTAAGAAATGATATTTGAGACAAATGATAATGAAGGCATTATAAACTATAAGAAATGACACTAAATTATTTGCTATCATTAATTAATAAGGACCTAATATTCACTGGATATTGTGTAGGAATTTGACATTTCACCCCATTTTTACAAGAGTGCTTTGAAGTAAGCAGGTGCATCTCTGTTTTTCATATGGGAAACTACTAACTTGTAACTTCAGAGCTGTTGAGTGATGGTAAAGATGGCAGAAAATGATTCAAGGCAAGTCTATTAAATTTCAAAGCTCTTTCTGCAAGAATTCAAAACTTTGGCTACTTTGTTTAGGGAGAAAAGGCCTTACATACTTCATTGAAAAAATAATTTGCATAATACAGTTGGATACAAAGTTTTCATTTGTTTAAGTTGGTAAATGAGCAAAACAAGTAAAACATTCTATGGTTTCCTATAAAAATTTCTGACAAGTCTATATAAGATAAATATTCCTATATACTTGTTTCAAAATAAAATTTTGTGCTCTTAATTTTTAGCTTTTCATGTAAAAGGTAATCAAAAGGTTATGATTTTTTAACTGTCACTACCTACAAATTTTTTGCTGTATGATTCACTGAGATTCTTCATATATATATAAATTGAAATACCAAAAGATACAATCTCTGACATATTATATATGGCTCAACATATGTAGCTTTATTTAAGTGTGTGCATGAAAGTCTGGCCATATACTTCTCATAAGCCATTGGTTTATGATCCTTTACATAGTTAATTATAGCAATTAAGAATAATAACAAATAATTTCTAAATTTTATAAAAATTGATGAGCTTCTCATACAAAAGAAGCCTCAGAGAATACACCTTCACTAAAACCAGAATTGCAAGATATACTAAAGTGACTGCTTTAAGAAAAGGAAGAAAATAGTGAGAGAGAGGGCAACATAGGTACAAAAGGAGTAAAATGGCAATGAATAAGTACCTATATATAATAACCTTAGTGTAAGTGGATTAAATGATCCAATAAAAAATATAGGGTACCTGAACAGATAAGAAAACATGACCCACACATATGCTGCCTACAAGAGACCCACAACAGAACAAAAGGCCTACACAAACCAAAAGTGAAAGGTTGGAAAAAATATCCCAAGCAAATGGAAAGGGAGAAAAAAAACTTGGGTAGCAATGCTTATATCTGACAAAATAAACTTCAAAACAAAGGCCATAAAAAGAGACCCAGAAGGACACATCATAATACTAAAGGGAAGAATCTATCAGGAAAACATAAATATTGTAAACATATACACCCAACATAAGAGCACCTAAATATAGAAGGAAAATCTTGGAGGTCTTCAAGAAATATATATACAGCAACCTAATTATAGTAGGGGATTTTAACACCCCACTTTCAACAATGGGCAGATCTTCCAAACAAAATATCGACAAGGATATTGCAGAACTGAATGATACATTAGATCAAATGGACTTAACTGATTTCATATATATATATATATGCTTTTATATATATATGCTTATATATATATATATATATATATATATGAAATCTTTCATCCCACAGAAGCAAAATACACATTCTTTTCAAATGCAAATGGAACATTTTCAAAGATAGACCAGATGATAGGACACAAAACAAGCTTCAACAAATTCAAGAAAATGAAATCATATCAAGCATTTTCTCTGAACACAAGGACTTGAAACTAGAAACCAACCTAAAGGAAAACATTCAAAAATATTCAAAGTCATGGAGACTGAATAGTGTGCTATTACACAATCAATGGGTTAATAATGTGATCAAGGAAGAAATCAAGAAGTTTCTGAAAACAAATGAAAATGAGCACACAGCAACCCAAAGCCTATGGGACACAGAGAAGGCAGTCTTGAGAGGAAAGTTCATAGCAATACAGGCCCATCTAAAAAAGATAGAAATGTTTCAAATAAGCAACTTAACCTTACATCTATAAGAATTGGAGGAACAACAACAAACAAAGACCAGAGCAAGTACAAGGAAGTACATAATCAAGATCAGAACAGAATTAAATGACATAGAAACTAACAAAATAATTCAAAGGATTAATAAATCGAGGAGCTGATTCTTTGAAAAGGTAAACAAAATCGACAAGCCTTTAACTAGACTCTTCATGAAAAAAAGAGAGAGGACCCAAAAAATAAAATCACAAATGAAAGAGGAAAAATTATAACTGTTATAACAGAAGTACAAAGGATTGTAAGAAATTACTACAAAGAACTATATGCCAAGAATTTGACAACCTGAGTGAAATGGACAAATTTCCAGACAAACATAATCTCTCAAAACTGAATCAAGAAGAAGCAAAAAGCCTAAACAGATGAATACAGCTAGTGAAACTGAAGCAATTGGTAAAATATTCACAAATCAAAAAAACTCTTTTTACACAAATGCCCTGGACAAGGTGGTTTCACAGGAGAATTTTACAAAACATTTAAGGAAGAGATAACTTTTATCCTTCTCAGACAATTCAAAAAAATCCAAGAAAAGGGAAGACTACCAAACTCTTTTTATGAGGCCAGCATAGTCTTAATCCCCAAACCAGACAAATACAAAACAAAGAAAGAAAATTGCAGACAAATTTCACTAATGAACATACATACTAAAATTCTCAACAAAATAGTGGCAAACCACATCCAGCAATATATCAAAAAGATCATGCACCATGATCAAGTGGGATTCATCCCAGGGATGCAGATGGTACAATATTTGCAAATTAAAAAACAATACATCACGAACAAAAATGAAGACAAAAATCACATGGTCATATTAATAGATACAGAAAAAGCATTTGAAAAGGTACAGAATCGCCCTGGCTGGCATAGCTCAGTGGATTGAGTGCAGGCTGCGAACCAAAGTGTCACAGGTTTGATTCCCAGTCAGGGTACATGCCTGCGTTGCAGGCCATGACCCCCAGCAACCGCACATTGATGTTTCTCTCTCTCTCTCTCTCTCCCTCCCTTCCCTCTCTAAAAATAAATAAATAAAATCTAAAAAAAAAAAAAAAGAAAGAAAGAAAGGTACAGCATCCATTTATGGTAAAAACAGTCAGCAAAAGAGGAATAGAGAGAGGATACCTCAATATAATAAAGGCCAGATACCAGAAACCTGCAGCCAACATCATACTCAATGGGCAAAAATGAAAGCTTTCCCACCAGGATCAGGAACCAGACACAGATGTCTACTTTCTTCAACATGGTATTGGAAGTCCTACACATAGTGATCAGACGAGAAAAAGAAATAATTGGCATCCAAATTGGAAAAGAGGAAGTAAAACTGTCATTGTTTGCAGATGACATGATAGTGTGCATAGGAAACCCTATAGACTCCACCAAAAAACTACTTGACTTAACAAATCAATCAAAGCAGTGGGATACACAGTCAATATTCAAAAATCAAAAGCATTTTTGTACACCAACAAAATATCAGAAACAGAAATCAGGGAAAAAGGTCCCGTTTGCTATAGCAACAAGAAAAATAAAGTACCTAGGAATAAACTTAACCAAGGAGGTAAAATGCCTTTACTCAGAAAACTACACAACACTGAAGAAAGAAATTAAGGAAGACACAAATAAATGCAACCTTATATCATGTTCATGGATTGGAAGAATTAACATCATTAAAATGTCCATACTACCCCAAAGCAATTTATAGATTCAATGAAATACCTATAAAATACCGATGACATATTTCACAGATATAGAACAAACATTTCAAAAATTTATATGGAACCATAAATGATCCCAAATAGCTAAAGCAGTTTTGAGAAAGAAGAACAAAGAAGGAGGAATCATAACACCTGATATCAAACTATATTATAAGATGACAGTACTCAAGACAGTATGGTACTGGCATAAGAACAGACACACAGATCAATGGAATAAAATAGAGAGCCCATAAATAAGCACAAGTTTCCATGGTCAATTAATATTTGACAAAGGGAACAGAAGCATAAAATGGAGTAAAAACAGTCTCTTCAACAAATGGTGTTGGGACATCTGTGCAGCTACGTACAGAAAAATTAAACTCGACCATCAACTTATAGCATTCACTAAAATAAATTCAAGATGGATAAAAGACTTAAATATAGGTCATGATACCATAAAAATCCCAGAGGAGAACATAGGAAGGAAAATCTCAGATATTCCACACAGCAATATTTTCACCAATATGTCCCCTAGAGCAAGGGGCATAAAAGAAAGAATAAACAAATGGGACTTCATCAAAATAAAAAAAAAAACAACTTTTAAACAGCTAAAGGAAACATCAGCAAAATGGAAAGGATACCAATCATATGGGAAAATATATTTGCCAGTGATATCTTGGACAAGGGTTTGATCTTCAAAATATATAAAGAACTCACATGACTCCACTCCAGGAAGACAAACTATCCAATAAAAAATGGCAAAGGATCTGAACAGACACTTCTTCAAGGAGGAAATACAGAGGGCCCAGAGACATATAAAAGGATACTCAGCATCACTAGCCTTCAGAGAGATGCAAATTAAAACCACAATAAGATACCACTTCACACTTATCAGAATGGCCATCAGAAACAAACCAACAAACAATAAGAGTTGGTGAGGTTGTGGAGAAAAGGGAACCCTAGTATGCTGTTGGTGGGAATGCAGACTGGTGCATCCACTGTGGAAAACAGCATTGAATTTGCTCAGAAAGCTAAAAATGGTACCGCCTTTTGACCCAGCAATACCACTGCTGGGATTATACCCTAAAAATCCTGAAACAATTTAAAAGAATCTATACACCCCAATGTTCAATTTAGAACCTAAGTGCCCATCAGTAAGTGAATGGATAAAAAAACATGGTACATTTACACAATGGAATAGTACACAGCCAAAAGAAAGAAGGAGCTCCTGCCCTTCTCGACAGTGTGGATGGAACTGGAGAGCATTATGCGAAGTGAAGTAAGCCAGGTGGTGAAAGACAAATACCATATGATTTCACCTATTGTGGAACTGAATCAACAAAACAAAGGAGCAAGTGAAATATAACCAGAGACATAGAAATAAAGAACAAACTGACAGTAACCAGAGGGGAAGGGAGAGGGAGATAATAGAAGAAAGAAGGTAAAGGGTCATCAAAGAACATGTATAAAGGACATATGGACAAAGCCCATGGGGTAAAGAATGGAGGGTGAGAGGTGGGATGGGTGGGGCAGGGAAAAGTGGTGGCAGGAAAATGGAGACAACTGTATTCAAACAACAAGGAAAAATATCTAAAAAAATAGGAATCATAGTCTCTAATAGATGTGGAGAAATACTAGATATTTAAATAAGGAACGTAGAATAAAAGAACTCTAAGTACACCAAAATATATTTACTTTAATAATACCATGGCCGAAAGCATAATGATGACAATATAAATAATTTCTATTTAATACACTAGGAAAAATTTCCTTGGCTGGTGTGGCTCAGTGGATTGAGTACTGGCCTTTGAACCAAAGGGTCACAGGTTTGATGCCTGGTCACATTCCCGGGTTGTGGGCCAGGTCCCCAGTAGGGGGAGCATGAGAAGCAACTAGACATTGACGTTTCTCTTCCTCTTTCTCCCTATTTTCCCCTCTCTCTAAAAATAAATACTAAAAAAAGAAAAAATAAATAAAATTAATAAATTATATCAAATAATAGCACATTAATTCCATTGAAATAACTGTGAAATCATTAGGCTTACCTGCAAGAAAAATTAATAAGTTACTTAATGTTCTTTACCTGAGGTAAAGATCAATTTACATAAAAGTATTAGTCTCAAGTTCTCTTCCAGGTTTCCTTATTGACAAATGATAACAGGGCAAAACAGGTGATTTCTGTTATGTTGCAATAATTCTAGTGTCTCAAATAGGCAATAGTAATAATTACAGCAAAACCATAGTAACAACTAAAACTGATAGCCTATTTCTTGATCACTTACATTGGACTAGTAACTTCACAAACACATATATACACAAGCATATCAAATCTCCAATACAAAATTTTATATATATATAAATAATATTATCATTGGAATTTATCTGCTTACTGTTTAATTTTACACTATTTTAGCGCTGCTTATTTTGTTGACTTAAATTCTTCAGCTTCAATATTTCTTAATTAAAATGTGTTAGTGGTCAATATTTCCTGAAAAGCTAATCAAGAAGTCTTTATTCATGCATAATTGCTTTGCAGATAATAGTGAAAAACAATCAAACAGCTGCAAATTAGATGTAGGCTAAGATATTTTAGAATGTTTTTTGTCCATGTAGTTAATTAGAATTCAACCCTTGTAATGACAAATTTTATAAATGAATGAAAGTATAACTTTGGGTTGCTTTATTAAATAGCCACGTGATCCAGATGCAGCTCTTCATTCTCTTTCTCTCTCTTTCTCTTTCTCTTTCTGTTTCTCTCTCTCAGTAAAGGAGACAAATAACAGAGAAAAAATGGGAGGAAATATTTGCAAACCATAAAATGGGGTCATTTTTAAAAATATATAAGAAACTCATATGATGTAATAGCAAGTAAAACCTAGTAACTCAATTAAAAATAGATAAATGATTTGAATAGTCATTTCTCCAAAGAAGATACACAAATTTCAAACATGTATATGAAAAGATGTTCAACATAACTTGTAACCAAGGAAATGCAAAACAAAACCACAATATCACTTCACACCTGTTAGTATGGTTATTATAAAAAAATGACAACAAGCTTTGTTAGGAATGTGGAGAAATTCGCACCTTTATACATTGTTAGTAGGAATGTGAAATAGTGCAGTCACTATGGAAAACAGTATGGAAATTCCTCCCAAAACTAAAAATACATCTACCACATGATACAGCAAACCCAATTCTGTGTATTTATTCAAAATAATCACAATTAAAAAGTACATCAAAAAGATATTAGCATTCCAATGTTCATCACAGAATTATTCACAATAGCTGAGATATTAATACAACTCATATTTCCATCAACAGATAAATGAATAAAGAAAATGTGGGATATACATATAAAGGGATATTATTCAGCCTTAAAAAATATGGAAATCCTGCCATATGCAACAACATGGATGAATCTTGAGGACATTATGTTAAGTGAAACAAGCCACTCACAGAAGGGCAAATATTGCATGATTTCACTTAAAGGACATATCTTAAAATAGTCAAATCATAGAATCAGATAGTAGAATAGTATTTGTCAGGGGCTGATGATAAGAAAAATGGGATAATATTAATAAAAGAGCATAAAGTCTCAATTATGTAAGATTAATTCATTTTAGAGAACTGCTATACATGTATCACTACATTAACAATACTTCATTGCACACTTAAAAAGAACATGTTAAATGCTCTTACCACAATAAAATGCCTTTTATTAAGTTTGAAATTCCCCTTGGATCCCTATGTATGAGCTTGTCTACACTTTTGTATAGTGATAGTTTGCTCCTGGTTGACCTGACCACACAGCTTGACAAAGACACCATGCACATACTTTGATTAGTTCATAATCTGAAGAAAAGTACAACCTATTCAACCAAGAAATAACCCTGGAAATCTGCACCTGGTTGTTTATCAATCTCTCTGTGGTTGCCTCTGACTTCTTTATCTTATGATGTCATGTTTTTCTACTTTTATTAAACTTTTACTTGAATATACACTGGAATCTTGTGATTCCTTTCAATTATGACACCTTGAATAATCACTGCAAGTCTTTACCTGACATCATACAAAATACAGATTCTTATTATAAAGCCACAAAAAATAAAAATAAAAATTTTAAAGTCTCTAGAAAACATTCTCTAGGCAATAATTTTTTATTGGACCAGAGTGGATAAAGATATCTTTAAACTGAACACAAGATTCACAAACTATAAATAAAGATTTAACAATATAAGAGTATGAAAAAATCATCTGTAAACTCAAGGACAAAAAATGAAGGTCATGACTGAGAAAAGATACTTGCGACACATATAAAATGATTAATGTCAAAAGAATATTAGGTGTTTCTTTAAAAAGAAGAACAAAATTAAGCCTGTAAAATAAATGGGAAGTTGTACGGAAAGCCAATTTATAGCACAAGATGGGCTGGATGCTAATAAATATGAGAAAGGTGTGTGTCTTTAGTAGTAATTAAAATATCAAGTAAAATTATAAAATACCATTTTAGATCCTTTGGATTGGCAATATTTTATTGGCAAAAATGACAACTTACATGTTGACAAATAAATGGACAGAAAAACGACTACACTTATTATTAGAATGAAATTTGACATGACCACTTTCAAAAAAACATTTTGGCAATACTGAGTCAAGATGCAGATGCACTCTGAGACCAAGGAACTCCACATCTAGATATATACATTGAGAATGTGCACACAGAGACAGGTGTACAAATAATCAATTAGTTCTTAGTAGAAAATTCCAGAAAATTTTGGCATCACTATTTATTCAGTAGAATAATGCACTGCAGTATAATGAATGAACTAAATCTTCATGCATTAACTTAAATAATTCTAAAAAATGTCTGTAGAAAAAATTAAAAAGTTACCAAAAAGTCCATATAGTTTTATAGTATTTCTATATCTACTAAAATTAAAGAATTCTGTATATGATTAGTGCATGCAAAACATGTAACAAATACATCAAAATATGGATAGGAAACACAAAATTTTTGTCTTATTGATATTGATATTTTAATGCTATGTTGTAACAATGAAATAGATTTGTATTGAATTGTTTAGTGTAATTATAATTACTAATTACAAATGTAATTCTATTATTACTAGATATTATATGTATATGTGTGTGTGTGTGTGTGTAATATGTCTCCAATATGGTGAAATCCAATATGGTGGAACATGGATTATTACAGGAACATAATTATTTTCATTAAAAGTAATATATTAACTATTGTCAAATAATTGGAAAATTATACATTCTTGATTTCTAACTAATAATAAAAGCTAACATCTATAGGAAGCTTACCATAGGCTAATTACTTTTCTACAAGCTTTATAAATACTAACTCACTTAATACTAAGAGAAATCCTAAGAGATATATGAGAATTACTAACGAGGAAACAGGCCCAGGGCATTTAGAAAACTTCTCAAGGTTATATAAATATTAAGTGACTAAGCTGCTTTTTAAACCCAAACCATCTAGCTCACGCTCTTGCCCATATAGTCTGCTGAATCTCAATGTGCTTTAAACATAAGTTGAATTTTAATTGTCTTTGAGAACCCTAGTAACTCAATCCTTCTAAAATTACTTAGAACTTGTAAATCAACAGATGGAAACCATTCCTCTCTAAAAAAATATATCTTCTGGATTAGTTCAATTTTCTGTGATTATTATGTATTGTTGATTATAATTATTACCACCTTATTTGTAAATGTGTTCTCTTGTTTTGCTATGAGTTTATAATCATTTGTTTTATCTCATTCTGGATGTGGCTCTGATTCTATGATTAGGCTGGGCCAATACTTCCACTTATTTCTGTTGCCAATAATGAAGAACTAGAAAGGTTCTATTTACCCATGTTATTATTTTCAATGTAAATATTTAGCCACAGCTACTGCAATTTTCCCAATTGTAATACAGAAAAATGAGGTTGGGAGATAAGGACACAAATACATCTATCAACTCCCTAGGCATTCAGAATAAAGTATTAAAAAAGGCCACGAAAATAATTTGCTTCCAGAGCATCAAATTTCAATTTCAATAGACATACATTAATTGTATCAACACCTAACATATACAATAACTATAACTGCAAGACAGGCTTGTAATTAGTAATTAATAAGTTTACACTTGCATGGGATTTTTCAAAAATGTTCTGTTTACCCCATATAACCCACTGTTAAAATGAAGAGCAATAAAGTATTGGATAACATAATTTCTTTACTTATCTAAAAAAGAAGTTCTTGATATACATTTAAAATAAGTAACTAAGAATAGCAGTGAAGCAATTAAATATTGGTTGAGTAAAATATACATACTATTAAAAATATTCTAAGGTCTTCCACTTACAATAGTGGCATAGGTAAATATGGTACTTTCATTGTCCCATAAACACATCAAAATTAAAATTAAACTACAAAGCCACCGGAAATCCAGCTGAACAGAAATCCTACAACTAAGGATATAAAGAAGCCACATTAAGATTTGTAGGAGGGGTGGAGATGGGGAACTGGCTGGTCTCTTACCCACATGTGGCAGATAAAACTCAAGAGGGGTATATCGGCTGTAGATGTCCTCTCTGAGGAGCAAGAGTCCCAACCCCACACCAGGTTCCCCAGCCCAGGGTTCCAGTGCTATAACTTATGGCTCTAAGAACCAGTGAGGAGTGAGACAAAGGGCTTCTGAAATCCCAAGCATTCCTCTTAAAGGGCTGTGCAGAGATTTCCTTGAACTCATTCAATCTGAGCTGCAGTGCTGGGATTACAGTTTAAAAGGCACCAGGGACATAGTGAAGGAACTGAATTACCTGTCATCAGGATAAGAACTTGGGGGTGCAGTTTTCTCCCAAACATTAAGTGCTGGCAGAGACCACTGTTCCTTTGCTGAGTTCTCCCCCGCCCAAAGATGGCAGGTGAGCATCATATCTCAAACACCATCAAACTGGCTCACACTGTTCACCCCATCCTAGTGATTCCCTGAGACCCTGCCCCATCCAACTTGCTGGCCCACCCAAGCTGTATCCAGTGGCTTTTCCATATTAAAAAAACTGCCTTGGCCCATGCTTTAGACTTTCCTAAATTCTTTGAAAGAAGCATCATCTGGCCTCAGTGTGCTTTATACTTCTTGTTAAGTGTCCTCAGGCCCTGTACTAGTGGTAGCTGTCCTGTTTGTAGCTTCACCTCTCCTGGGAAACTCCCAGCCCAGCACAAGTAGCAGCCAACTTCAGATAGCTTGGTAGCTTATGCCAGGTAGCCCCAGTTAGTATATAGGCAGTGACTGGCCTTGACTCGCACCTCCTGGAAGGGCCCAGACCTAGTGTATTCACTGGACAGCTTCAGAGCACTTCAAAGCACCACCTAACCACTTCCTCAAGCAACACATCCAAGAGGCAGACTCAGTGGGCACCAGAGACTTGCTGAAATAAGTCTTGCTCTGTGGAGTCAGGCCCTGTTCAGTTGATCCTCCAGGGTGGTCATAGCCAGTCCTCACAGCTGATGGTCCTGGGGATAAATCCCTTCCACTGATGTGCCAACAGCAATAAAGACTTAAATGCAATAACAGGGTACACACAGCACAACTGGGGAGTGCACCTGGAGTGTGCAGCTTATGTGATGGGGAAGACTATGCCACTGAACCCTACAGGACACCTACTGCAGTAGGCCACTCTACCAAGCTCAGAAGACATAGCAGCTCTATCTAACACAGAGAAGCAATCACAGGGTTATAAGGATACTCAAAGAACTTAGGGAAAGAGTTGACGAATTTAATAAGAACATCAACAAATGAACAGGAAACATAAAAGTAGAGTCAGTAAACATTACAAAAGAACCAGTCAGAAATGAAGAAAACAGTAACTAAAATGAAGAATACATTACTGGGGATCAACAGTGAAGTAGATGAGACAGAGGATCAAATCAGAGATATGGAAGATAAGGATGCAGAAAAGACCCAACATGATGGCAAACATTTTTTTTTAAAATCAGAGAGAGAGAGAGAGAAGTGTAAAATGCCTCTGGCACAACTTTACTCAGACTAACATTTGCATTATGTGGGTCCCAGAAGGAGAAGAGAGAGAGCAAGGAATTGAAAACCAATGTAAAAAAATAATGATGGAAAACTTCCCCAACTTGGTGAAGGAAATAGACATACAAGTCCAGGAAACGCAGAGTTTCAAACACGATGAATCCAAAGCAGCCCACACCAAGGCATATTATAATTAAAATTCAAAAAGTTTAAGACAAAAGCCCAGGCTGGTGTGGTTCAGTGGGTTGAGTGCCAGCCTGTGAAACAAAGGGTCACCAGTTCGATTCCTAGTCAGGGCACATGCCTAGGTTGTGGGCCAGGTCCCCAGTAGGGGAGGTGTAACAGGCAACCACACATTGATGCTTCTCTCTCTCTCCTTCTCCCTCACTTCTCCTTTCTCTAGAAATAAATAAATAAAATCTTTTTTAAAAAGTTTAAGACAAAGACAGAATATTAAAAGCAGCAAGAGAAAAACAGTTAGTTACCTACAAGGGAGCTCCCATAAGACTGTCACCTGATTTCTCATGAGGAATTTTGTAGGCCAGGAGGGGTTGGCAAGAAATATGTAAAGTTATGGACTTATAACCAAGATTACTCTACCTAGCAAAACTATGATTTAGATCAAAGGACAGATAAAGCCCTTTCCAGACAAGAAAAATCACCACCAAACCAGTATTACATGAAATATTTAAGGGTTTTCTTTAAGAAAAAGAAAAAAATGAACAATAAAATGGTAATAAATACATATCCACAAACAATTAAATTTAAAAATATGGACAAGCAGAACAAAAACAGACTCACAGAGAGAAATTTTGAGAGTTGCCAGATGTGAGGTGGGTTGGAGAGAATGTGTGAATTGGTGAAGGGATTAAGAAGTACAAAATGGCACTTACAGAACAGTCATAGGGATGTAAGCAACAGCAAAGGGAATATACTCAATAATTCTAGTATGTATGGTGTCATGTGCACAGGATTTATCAGGATGATCCTTTAGTAATTTATATAAATACCCAATCACTGGGTTTTATGCCTGAAACTGATATAATATTGTATGTCAATTGTAATTGAAAAATAAAAAAAATATTTAAAGTAAAAAAATATTCTACCTTCAATTTCAGACTTGTGAGATGAATCCATGTTAATATGTGACTTTAATTCATTCATTTTCACTGTGTATAATATTTAATTTGATGAATATATCACAATTTATATATTATTTTATTTTAATGAATATATTAATGCTCCCATTTCTTATTTTGCTATTATAAACATTGATCTTTCCAAGAGCTTTTAACATATTCTTGGGAGCATATGGATACATAAAGTAGGGGTACCATTTATATAAAACTTTAAAAGAAGCAAAATATATTGTTAATGAATGCACATATGTAATAAAATTATAAATACATATATTGAGGGGGAAAACAAAGTCAGAAAAACAATTGTCCTTAGGAAAGAATAGATACCTTGGCAATTTTAACTACACTGGCCTTGCTTTGTTACTGAAGAAAGATGTTAATATGTGTGCCTTTGTTCTATTAGTTCTATAGTTTCATATTCCTGAACACTTCAACAAATGATAAAAAAGTGATCCATTTAGGTAAAAATAATCTAAAAGGAAAAATAGTTTTCTTATTTGAGATAAGGACATGTAAAAACGACAGTTTACATTCACTGAAGCCATTGGCTACGTGTCACCATGAATGGATGTAGTTTCTAAATGATCCCCAGGGATTCTCTCCTTTGGTGTGCATGTCCTTGTGTGAGCTTCTCCCTTTGAGTGTGGGCTGTACCTCCTGACTCACTATTAAGAAACTAGAGCCAAAGTCATAGGATTTTACCTCTAAGATTATGCCACAAAGATTTTGTGGGTTTTGGTGGGGTGGAGCTCACCCCTACTCTCTCTCTTGCTTGCTTTCTCTAAGAGCAGCTGGTTATCATGTTGGGAGCTGCCACATGTCAAGGAACTTACTTCTCTGGGGACAGCCAGTGAGGACAGGAAGCCTGCCAGCACTCATATGAGGAAGCTTGAAAGTGAATTTTCTCCCCCATTCATGCCTGGAAGACTAGTTGCCTGGCTGAGAAGTTGACCACAGCCTTGTAAGAGACCCTGAAATGAAGACCTGGATAAGCCATGATGGATTCCTGACATACATAAACTGTGAGATAATAAATCTTGTTATTTTAAGTCACTGAGTTTGTGGTAATTTATTATATTATAATAAATAACACTCTTCTCAGGAAAAGAACATAAACTGAACTATATAAAACATCCCTAGTAGTAAAGTTACAAAGAATAAAAATGAAATATTTTAATATATTAAAAACTATGATTTGAGATGATTAATTTCTAAAATGACAGAGAAAGATCAACAAATCCTCAAATCCTCTGAAAATTGACCTAGGACATACAACAAACTGAGAAACATTTATCCACAAAAATTATTGGACTTCAGGGAAGAACAGCACAAACCTGTGATGTTTATGCCTGAGGCCACTCCTCTATCATAGCACAACCAGGCTTTGTCTTCAAGGTAGTCTAAGCAAGCAGTACCAACATTTTGATGCTGCTGCTGCTGCTGCTAAAAATAGCTCACTTGATTCAGCTGTTTTCAGTTAAAGAAAAACAGAAGGGCTACCACTCTGGCATCCTGAGTTTGCAACCCTGGTCTCACTTTTTTCTGTAGCATATACACTTCTTTCTCTCTCTCTCTCTCTCCCTCTCTCTCTCTCTCTCTCTCTCTCTCTCACACACACACACACACACTCACTTTTATCAACCACTGATTATCATTTGCTGCTACTGGAACCCCTCAAGGTACAGAGACAGTGTGACTCATTGTGCTTCTCCTTTGTGAAAGTATTCCTCCAAGGATGACTTGACAACCCATGCACATGAACTAAGGGAGAGACTGCCAGAGGAAATGGGGGTACTGGGTGGATGGGGCAAAGAGTAGAAATTGGACAACTGTAATAGCATAATCAATAGCATGTATACTTAAAAATAATTAAATGTGTATGCATTATTTTAAATAAATGCATGAAGGTTATTGCTCTGGACCCATGGAATATAGTTGGCTCACCAAAACCACAAGACACAGGCAAAAGATATTATATCTGGCAACCACTGCTGCTGATATTGAGTCAGCTGTCATTCTCATTCTTACTGGTTTAACATGGAGGTAGTCTGAATCCTCCAGTTTTCCTCCTCTCAATCACCTTAATAAGTATGTGTAATAACAAGCATACCAGCACTGATTTGCAGGTTTTATGGTGACTGAAAACATGTCTGTACCAATAGGCAAACAGACATTTAACTTTAAGGCCAGGATTGTTTCCTAAATCACAAAAATAGCCACTGGATTTCAGTTTATATTTAAATCCTTGATGTGAACTCAGATACACGTTTTTGAAGATATGAACTTCAGCATCCAATCACTATGTCAAGTAGGAGATGGACTTAATATGTCTTAAATCATTCTGACGATCTTTCTCAGTGATATGCTGATAGTTAACACCTTAAAAGTACCTCAGTGTAGCAAGAAAAAGAAATAATGAGGCTGTGCTCTAACACCCAGTAAAATGTCACTGTTTCAATTACTTCTCCAGAATTTCACTTGTCTGCCAAGTCCCATCGTTTCCCTCATTTATCTGTCACTTTTGCAGCAGGGTAATGGCAGCATCTTACAGAAATGTTGATGTTTCTGGCTTCCGTATTTACTCAGCAAATAGGCCATGATAAATTCAAATCAGCTTGACCTGTCACAACAACCAAAATGAGGCTAAAGTTGGTTTTGTGCAAATTGAAATGCATAGCATCTTCTTTTTGTTTCCATGTAGTGTCTGGAAATGGCCACTTTGCTGATCTAGGTCTTGGAACCTAATGACCCTTTGCAACGTTGCTATGGTAAAATAGCATGAATGTGTAACAAGTCTCTCTGACAGCAAAATATACAGCCTCCCAGGACAGTGAGCCAGGCTGAAATCAATTACATGGCAGGGAGAGCCTGCCTGTCCTTTGGGCTAAAATATGGGACAGTCAAAACATTAACACACATGCTTCCAAGGTGTGTGTCCTTTGGAAATTTTCTCATACTCTCTGGTGGAAATGTAGAAACATCAGCAAATTCGATAAACTGCTTCTCAGATCAACTTCAATGTAAGGCCAAAGTTCTCAGAAATGACAAAATCCTTAAAACATTATCTATGTAAAAAATGCATCTCTATGAGACTGCAATATCTGTATGATATTATATAACAGTCTCATAATGCTCAGATCACTATGGCGTATAAGCTTCTGAGTATTTCTCTTCCCTGTTCTCTCAGTACAATGAACTTTATTACCAGAAATCTTCCCAGTGGAGGGGAGGGAAATGGCTCAGTACAGAACTATCTAAATCAATGTCCTCTCCACACGCTAAATAGAATCCAGCTATGACTCAACTGGAGTAGTACTGCAGTGGAAAGTCCAGTGCAGGAGGCTGGTATATGCACTGGAGTTCTCAATCTTCCTACACTGCTTTATTTGAAACAATGTGGTTAGGAGGCAGTTAATGTAGTTTTCTCCTCTTTATAAGCTCAGATTTTCAGGAGGTAATTATTCACTCAACTGTTTCAAAATGCCTCAGGTTGAGACTTGTCCTACAAGCTGTTATATTAGCTTTATGGAAAGTGAATAGTTTTTCAACTGAAATGGTAAAAAATTTTTTAGACTAAAAAATCTGAAGATTAGCTAATGTTACATATATATTTTCATATATGTATACATACATAATGCATACATATAGAGGCATATCTGTGTGTGGGTTTCCCCTTTAGGACTAAAATTCCATACATAATAACACTTCTTAAATTTGAAAACAATATGATGACCTTAGAAACCTACAATAATGTTATTTCTTGTGTTTACTTTATGAATGTTTTAAAACATATTCTTTATAGACCTCTCCCAGAATAAACTAATAGCAACAATGTGTTAACTGATGGGCAAGGGGGTGTTGGGGAAGGCGGAGGAGCGTATGGGGGCTAAAGGGTGATGGGCAGAGACTTGACGGGTGATGAACACACAATATAGTGTACAATGATGTGTTGCATAATTGCACACAATTTTGTTAACCAGTGTCTCCATAATAAATTCAGTAAAAAGAACAAAATAGCTTTCTTTATAAAACATTAATTTGTGAATTCTAAAAATAAAAAAAAAAGATTGAGAAAACACTAGAAATTTTATCAGCAATTCTTATAGTGTTCACTAATAGAAAAGGTTGTATTAGAGCCATCTTTATCTTTTCAAAAGTTTCAATTGTCACATCCATAGGTTAACACCTTCATTTGATAAAGACGTCTCTATTAACTGCTTTTACTTCACCCAAAACTCTTACTAAAAATGATTCCATGTCCATAAAAACAACAGGCTGCCATACTAAGAATAATAAATGCTTTCTAAGTACTTCCACTAATAATGGGTTTTGTCTTTTTCATCTGTTGGCCAACCTTTGTAAAGAGTGAATATGCCATGATTGAATGGTAAATCTGATATACTGCAGTCAGAAAATACTTAGTAATATCACAAATTCATTTTATTTTCCTTCTTAAATTCAGAAGACAATAAAATGAACTACCTGTGGAGCACACAGTACGTGAGGAGGAAGGCAGAGAAACCTAGATGTTAATCAAAGATGCAGAAGGTTATGTTCATGTAAATAAAAAAGCCACCCAGATAATGAGTGACTGCATGTATCTTATTGAGCATACTGAGGAAAGCAATCACCTTAGTTATGCAACTCATATGATCACTTCACTTAAAATCTGAACTGTGCACAAATACAGACATTGACAAATTTCTGCAATCAGTTGTTGATAATAAAGCAAGGCAATGACAACACCAGTGCAGGTAAGTGTGAGATGCACTAAAATTTAGAAAGTTTTGACAGACCGACAGAGGAACATTTACTTTGTTAATTATCTGGAAAAGGGTACAGACATTAATAATAGTAGATCTCCAGTATATATTGTTTAGAATTAATTGTGTAAAATTATACTATGTTGAATTTAGCTATAACAACTGATTGTAAATTATTATTACTTCACAGGACGTGTTCAATCATTCTGTTAGCTATTAAATGTTCAGTTGAAAAAATTATGACTCGGCCCCATCTGTCCTAGAGTAAGCACTCTTAATTAACCATGTTACTACATATACTTTATTATTCTAATGTCTTTTGATTGTCCTGGGAGCTTTTGGAGGATACAGAATATGTCTCATGTTCACTTTTGATCTGTCAATACACAGGGTAAAATGGGAAAGTGGTGGTAGTATGCAGAACGCCACTAATAAATGCTTGTGAAACAATGAATGACGGGATGATTTAATGTGCCTAAGTCTGTATTCACAGCACACTTAGACTTCAGAGAATGACACAACTACATGCCTTTCTTTGGATGCCTCTTTGTGACCTGAAAACAGCATTTTAATAGTTCATCACCTGTGCTTTTTAAATAAAATTACATGAAACATAAAATAGGAAACAGTAAGCAAATAGGTTTCTAAATAGTAGACTTCCAATAATTTTGTGTTGGGGTATATTTATCAAATGGTTATTTTAATTAGACTCATTTAGATACAATACTTTGCTTATTAGCCAGTAACATGATGGGCAGAACAAATTTTTAAAGTCTCTTCAGACTAGGTAACAATAATCACTTGCCCAGAAAACTGTACCTCAAAGTGATATAGAAAAATTTTCAAGACATTTCCCATAATTTTATTTTCATTTTAATATATTGTATTCTGGACAGCAAAATTACATTCTAATGGAGCTTACGGTTAACTGAAGGGGAATGACTAGATACAGCAACAACGTTTTTAAAAATTTGAGGTGCTAGACTGGTTTAATAAAATAATATTCAGATGGTCAAAGCAAGTTCATTCAGAAGAATGTGGATTTTCCTATCTCCTTGGCTGAATAATCAATGATAAAGACTTCTACAAAAAGTGTTTTCAAAGTAGTTTAATATATTTATACATAAAACATAAAATTTAATTATCAGTTGGTTTTTGATGATGAATTTTAGTTAACTCACCCAATTTGATATATGTTTGCCTTTTTACAGCATTCAGGGAAGAAAGTTGTTTTGCCTTTAAAAGAAATACTTATCTTGGGATGATTCCTTGGCCTAAGAGGGAGTACTAAATAGTTCGAATTCAACTAGGTTATAGGCCCCCTGGGGCACTCCCAAGGAAGCGCAGTTTCAAGATAAGCCCTTGGGTATGATAAAGTAAAGCAATCAGCTCATAATAAACTAAAACCAACCAACCAACCAACAAAAAGACACTCTAGTGTTGAACTGAAAAATTCATATAAAGGGATAGTAGGCAGATAAAGGTATTAAGTTACCCTAAAGTTGCAATTAGCTAATAAAATGGATCTCTCTCTTTCCTCCCAACATAACTGTTGCTCTTTTTTGAAAGACAGAGAACCTCAGCTTAAAGACAGTTTATGACTTGCCCACAGCCATTTAGCTACTAAACAGAGACAGAAACAAAGGCATCACTAAAGTTTCCTATTACAACATATCATTTACTTACTTATTTTATGTATTCTGAATTGATGTAGAACATAAACTCCAACTTGTTTTCTGCATTAAAGTACAATTCCCTCATTTCAGCACAAACTTCAGCATTTTGGTTAAGGATACCACACATTCTACTTAAAACCAATGGTGTGAAAATTTTCATTCTTTCAACTTTAAATTATATTGTTTTAATTATATATTACTTATGTTTTGAGTTTTAGTGTTTGTATTTAATTCTGTGAATTTCCATCAATATTGGCAATAGTTTTTACATTTATTGATCTACAAAGATAATCATCCTTTTTTCAATAAAAGTGTGGATTAACAGTCTAAAGATAATAATATTGCAATTTAACTATGAAATAGAGAAAATATTCTTATGTCCCCCGGGAACACACTGAAACCCTTAAATTAATTTAAAAATGTTGGCTTTGAAAATATTTATTATCCAAATGTGAACACATTAAGGCTCCAATTTGCACTATATCTCACTTAAGGATGTTCCTGATGAAAATGATAAATAATTAGATAGACTTACACCTACAAAGTTTTACCATCTTCATATTAAGATTTCATTTGATATTCAGATCAGGAAATAAACTGTTGATTAAAAAATAAAAAGCACATAAGGATAGTTAAGTTCAAACAGTTCACTGACTTTTGCTATGCATCTTGGATAGGAATTTAAAACACTATTGCAGCAAGGATTCAAAGATTGCTTCAGTCTGTAACTGGCAATTGGAAGTCAGGAAGGCAGATAAAAACTAAGTAAACTGCACATTCTCTTCAATCTGTGGATTGCATGTTACATGTCTGAGACCTATAGCAAAGAGCTACAATCATCTAGAGACTATGCCTGGTTAAGGAAAATGATGAATTCAAAGCTGCATTTACAATAAAGTTCAGATGTATACAAATTTTACAAAGTTTGCAAATTATGATTTTTTGAGCATTGAGCATCAAGACTAATTTTAATTTAGTGATAGTTTCTTATATACCCTATATTGGACATTGCTGGCATTTAGACTTCATAATTATGTGTAGAAAGTTATATATACTTTTATGTACTTTTGGAACTATATTTAGTTACAACATAGTAAGATTATGACAAAAGCTCAGTATTTAGCTTATAAGAAAATTTTCAAAATAAGATCTTCATATAATGATTTTTGAACTATTTAATTTCTAAGAATATTATATTCATAAAAATGTGTTTTATCCTTTTTGTTAATCCCTTTTCAGGAAGAACTGAACCAGAATACCTTAAAATAAGAAATGTAATAAGCAGTTGTAGTAGTAATGCTATAATGATAGTAGAAACAGAAATAGCAATAGCAGTAGTAGATTTTTTCTTAACCTACTCAACCTGCATAGACAGTCCTGACTACCTTTGTACAATACTGTAACAATGGATTACTTACTATATTCTTCACTTATGTCAAGACTTTATTTTATGATCTCAGCAGGAAAGCCTTTAGTTTTTGCCCATTGAGTATGATGTTGGCTGTAGGTCTCTCATATGTGGCCTTTATTATGTTGAGATGTGCTCCCTTTGCTCCCACTTTGCTGAGTGTTTTTACCATAAATGGGTGCTGTACTTTATCAAATGCTTTTTCATCATCAATTGATATGATCAGATGATTTTTGGTTTTCATTTCATTTATGTGGTGTATTACATTTATTGATTTCTGAATATCACACCATCCCTGTATCCCTGGGATGAATCTCACTTGATCATGGTATATGATCTTTTTAATATATTTCTGGATCTGGATTGCCAATATTTTGCTGAGGATTTTAGCATCTGTGTTCATTAGAAATATTGGCCCATAGTTTTATTTCTTTGTTGTGTCTTTACCTGATTTTGGAATTAGGCTAATACTGGCCTCATAAAAAGAGTTTTGGAGTATTCCCTTTTCTTGAAATTTTTGGAATAATTTGATAAGGATAGGAGTTAGTTCTTCTTTAAATGTTTGGTGAAATTCACTTGTGAACCTGTCCAGTCAGAATCCTAAAACACCAATTCAAAAGAACCTATGTACTACAATGTTCACAGCAGTATTGTGTGCAATAGCCAAGTGCTGGAAACAGCCTAAGTGCCTGTTAGTTTTTTCAGTGAATCAAAAAACTGTGGTACATTTACACAATGGAATACTACACAGCAGAAAGAAAGAAGGAACTCCTACTCTTCATGACGGCATGGATGGAACTGGAGAATCTTATGCTAAATGAAATAAGCCAGTCAATAGAAGACGAATACCATGTGATCTCACCTGTAAGAGGACCTAATGAACAAAAACAAACTAATGAGCACAACAGAATCAGAGGCATGGAAACGTGGAACAGTCTGACAGTGACCAGATGAGAGAGGGGAGGGGAATAATGATGGAATGAAGGGTAAGGGACTAGTCAGAGAACATGTATGAATGATCGATGGACATGGACATGGACAACAGGGTGGGGATTGACTGTGGAAGCAGGGGCTGGACTGGGTGGAGGAGGGCAAAGGGGAAAAATTGGAACAGCTGTAATAGAACAACAATAAAATATTTTTTAAAAAGTGATTTTCATTCTCTATTTTAATTAATTAATTAATTAATTTTTAGGGATGGAGAAAGGAAGGGATAGAAACATCAATCAGTTGCCTGACCTGTGTCCTGACCAGGGAGCAAACCCACAACTCAGGCATGCGCTCTGACCAAAATTGAGCCAGTGACCTTTAGCTTTGCAGGACAATTCCCAACCAACTGAGCCACACAGATCAGGGTTTATTTTCTTATTTAATCCTCACAGGATCCCTGAGATAAAGGAATCATTACAGGCTTTCCTCACTATCTGAAGGCAGAGTGTTTCAATGAAATCTTTGGTAAGTCAAAATGGCATAAAGCAAAGGGTATCCCATGCTTTCCAAAAGTTCATGTTAGGCCACTTGCTTTTACAAATGACCTATGGTACTACCTGTTTTCGCTAACCAAACGAAATCCAAAGAAGGTTTTGGCTTTTATGAAATAAGCCAATGCTGTACTAATGTAGGTCTTTCATAAAAGCAAAGCAGCCTATCGCAAATGTTCGGAAAATGGGCGACACCTGTATTCCCATTTATTACATAAGAGAATGGATGCTCAGAGGTTTTAAATATTTTATTTAAGATAAGCAATTTCT
This sequence comes from Phyllostomus discolor, assembly GCF_004126475.2. NCBI lineage: Eukaryota > Metazoa > Chordata > Mammalia > Chiroptera > Phyllostomidae > Phyllostomus > Phyllostomus discolor. The sequence goes on along the minus strand of NC_040903.2, from coordinate 121,987,512 downwards.
AAGTGTTGGAGTCACAAACCTGAAACATACCATCTGCTTTCTAAGCATATACTTTATGCAAGTACTTACACTGCACAATAATTTTAGATAACATGTCTATAAGATATATAATATATAAGCAAATAAATCATATATAATGGCATAACCTTAAAAAGCTAGGAACTAACTATAGTGGAGTTAATAAGATCTTTATGTTTAAAAATATTTTTCATTATTTAAAAGCATCCTCTTAACTTTGGTTTCATGTACCATAATACACAACTTTGGCATTTTTATAATGCATATTTATAAGGGTTTAACACCGTTAAGGACTAAATTTGCATGCTTCCCCAGGGCCACCTCCAATTTCTAAGTTAAAATCCTAACCTCCAAAGTGATAGTATTTGGAGGTTTTTTAAGTTCCTCTTTTTCCTTTTGAGGGTGATTAAGGATGTTTTAGCCCAATCTATATATTTAGAAAAAAGAAAAACTGAGACTCAGAGAAATTGTCTCTTTATTGAATTCATAATTTAGCAAGTCTCGGGGCTAGCAGAAGATGAAATAGAGCCACGATTACTCAGTCTTAGTTCAGCATTTCAGCTACTACGCCAAGTATATTAACTCTTTTATGGTGGATCATGTCTCTCTGATGATATGAACTGTGTTGGTTTTGTTTAACACTCTTTTCCCAACACTAAGTCACACAGAATCTGTCACAGAGAAGTTATTTGATAATTGTTTGTTGAACAAAAACTGGTGGGTCACAATATGTAATACCATATGACATAGAATTACACTCCCACACCCTATATTCAAAGGATGCTACATTCAAAAACATACTCTATTATATTTTTCAGATAGCAACCTCTTACTGAAAACACTGTTTCATATACAGAGAAAAACAGGAGAAAAACTATGAATTTTCTAACTCAGTTTTTTAACTATGGCCTTAGCTCTCTCTCAGTGAATTGCCGGTGGGATCACAAGCCACCTACTTTTTTTTTCCCCAGAGGACATATGGACATGTGCCATCATTTCTTTGCCTGAATCTTTGCTTTGAGGAAACTTATAAGAACACAATTTGTAAGCAATAAAAAATAATAAAGTTTGAATATTATTATTTGGCATTGTTATGATTGGAAATAGAAAGGGGAGCTCCCAAGATGGAATTTATTTAGAAAAACTCTTTATTTATCCTTAGATGTTTAAACATCAGTAACCTTCAAAGTATTTTCCATTTTGTGCAATATACCTATCAAGACTTTTTCCTACTGCTCAAAACAGTTTTTAAACTCATTGATTTTGATGCCTTTTAGTGCTTCTGCTGTTTTTTGTTTCACTTCTACATTGACAAAACATTTTCCTTTGCAAGGACTTTTTCATCCAGGGAAACAAAAAAAGTCTCTTGGGGCAAGATTGAGTGAATGGAGGGTGCGGCATGGGGGTCATGCCGTTGTTTGGTCGCTCAGTGTGTAAATCACTCATCATGAAAAAGACAAACGTTGAAAGAGTCTTCAAAAATTCACTGAAGGCAGACACAGCCTCTCACAACAATGTCATCTGGTACACTGATACGTATGGGTTCCTAGAACATTCACCTGGCAGGCTGGCAGGGGAAGCCTGTACTGCACAGGGCCCACCCTCTAGAAGATAATTCCATTCTTTGGGTCTTCCCTCACAGGGAATTGCAGATATTAATTTAAAATATATAGACTATTTCTAAGAATTCAGAGGTCATAAAAGAGGAGCAACACGTCTAAGGAAGAAGGAAGACAAAAATGTAGATGGAGATCCTTAAAGAGAAAATACCAACTAGTTTGATTTTACCTCCAGGTGCCCTTCAGTAATTAACCTGTCCTCCACAAACACATGTCTCTTATACTCTGCTGTTAGTACAGCACTGATCTGGTCATTTGGATTACATTGGAGTATAGTAAATAATAACATAAGGTGACCCCTGATCTCTAGGAGTTCACGAGGCCTTTAGAAATACATAATTGATGAATATGAACCATTACATGGTATCTGCCAACATACACCATTGTTAATACAAGTCTACACTGCCTTATACATAATTCCATAATTCCTTGTACATGATTCTCAAGTATAAAAAGATCTCAAAAAATATGAAAGTTTTTTCATAATTTATTTGACATAACATCTGACATGGCCAGAGCCCTTCTGATGACAGGCATAGCCTTCAAGTGATTTGGGGCTATATATAAAGTTCATGTTTGACATGACTCAGAGCATAGCTAGAACTACAGGACTATGAATGTTTTTCATCATAGGTTATTGTCTCAAATCTCACTGGTGATGTTACAAAACATATTGTCTGTTCACCATAACCTTTCTTAAAATCTCAAAAACTTTGAATCCTAAACTGACCTCGAGGTTTCACAAAATGTATTGTGGAGGTGTTACATAAAGAGACAGGCAATTACACTAAATTTTTGAGACATAAAATCAAAGTTATAATTCCCAGGAGAGGAGATGAAGAAAGAGGTCGAGCAGTTGGCAAGCAGCCTTGATGGGTAGGCAAGATTGGGAATCTGGGTGGAACAGGAGCTATGCATGGAAGAGAAGTACAGCACCACCCCGTTGTGGAGGCGGGAGGAAGCCTGGGCTCTTTGGGCTCTTTCCAGGTCTCCGAGAGTGTGGGGGTGGCAAGATAAGGGGTGGTGAGTGGAGAGCTGAGGACAGGAGTATGTTGGTTTGGGAGAAAAAGGTATTAAATTTCAACAAAACAGGAAAAACAGAAGCACAGGGAATTGGATTTTTATTAGTAGTTAGAAGTATAAAGAGAAAGTAGACTTTTTAGTAACAAGTGCTATGATGAGCCCTGAATTTAAGAGATTGGTCTGGCAATGTGGGCAGAATACATTTAAGGAGAGATCTGCAGGGAGGCTTTTAGCAGGAACCAGGTGCGAGGTGATGAAGAATTGGAAAAAGATAGTGGAGTTGGGATTGCAAAATGGTATCTGTTCCTCTATCTCTAAATTAGCTCATTCCAAAAATTGGGAAAGATTTCTAAATGTATTCGCTCCACATTTTGAAATAACTTGTAGGGATGGACACCTGAAAATGTTTGAAACTGAATAAACCCTTTCATTTACTTTATCACAACCATCTGTATGTCTTGAGTGCACAGCTGCCTCAGAGTTACCTCATGACACATGGATTTTTATATTCTAAGCCTGGTGGCAAATTCAAGTGACCATGATTTAAAAAAAAAAAAAGAATGAACAGGAACAGAAAACACTGCACTGTTCTCTTTAGCAGGGTTTAGATGGTTTCATTTCCCCTTCAACTTAAGAGCTTGAAAGTACATAATTTTTCAGGTACTTCAATATTTGGTGTTCAGTCACACCAGTATGGTTCAGATGCTAAAAACGTTAATTAAATTTCTCCCTTTGTCAAGGGAGAACAGAGCTTAGTTTCTGAAAATATTAGGTATCAAGGCAAGGTTAGATGTCTTCCCTGATATCCTACTCCTCCCTGTTTGCAAAAAAAAAATTAATTAATTAAAATCTTGCCTTAAGGTTGGAGGTAGAAATCACTTTACTTTTAAAAAGGTTCTTATCTTGTATAAACCTACTGGCTTTTTTATACTCTCTGTGGTAATCTTCCCACTTTATCCTATAAAGCTAGTCAAGAATTGATACTTCAAATTACTTCATGTTCCTCATGGTATGGACAGAACAGCAGAAGCAAAGTTTGCTAGGTTTCCTTGGAACTAATAAATTTAAATTAGGTGGTATAATACATTCTGAATAAATTCAAAGTATCACTGACATAATGACCGCAAGTGCTAATTATTTAAGGAGCAATTATTTACTACTCCAACTTGTACTTTATCCTCCCAGTGAGACTCAGAATTTGCTGATTTAAAAATGTGTGGAATAAATCTAATTTAACATGCTTCTACATATTTTAAATATGCAAGCCATTTTATTAGTTCACTTTATTTATACAAATTATATCGGTTCACCTGTTCTTCCTCTTTTTAAAAATGAAATGTGTTTGCAATACAGAGTTGACGGGAGCAGACTATGCCATCATGCAGAAGCTGGATTCAGAGGGTTCATGAACGAGTGGAAATCAGAACCCGTGAATGCCAGCTTCTTCTCTCTGGCTGACGCAACAGGAGCGTCCGCCTGCCATTGAACAGTTGGCTTAGATGGCCATTTTCAACCTTTTTCATCTCCTGGCAGACATAAACTACTAAAGTTCCATGGCACATCAAAAAGTACATATTTTTTTTGCCAATTTGACAACAACAAAAAAGAATAGGTATAATTTTGACTCATTTATACTGGATGGCTATTGTGTTGACTGTTGTATTTTTGTTATTTCACAATCTAAGGGAAAAGAGGTCAGTGCCCTGAGTAAACAGTCAGATATTGCATGTTCTAAACATCCTCGCGGCACACCAGTTGAATATCATTGGGCTGAGGAATCCCACATAGCCAATGGTCTGTTTTTAAGGGCCTTTTACTTGGTTTAATTGGTGGATTTACCACTTTATTTATCATTTAAATCAAGTGGATTTAAAATGATATAAACTTTACAAATAATTTTTAGATATGAGGATGAAACTTTACAGAATTTAGATGCTGACTTTCTTCATTTGTTGGTAACAATAAGCATAAAAATAACAGTTGTACATTAAAATAGTCATCAACCTTTGTGAAAAACATTGCTACTTTTCAGTTAATAAGTTTGCTAAATAATTGATAATTTTTACTTAACTAAGGATCTAGAAATTAAATAGACATTGATGTAATAATTACACCTATTTTCTTGAATTCTTTAATATTTTAGTGGGAAAAATTTTTAATTAATATCATATTTTATATCAAGGATCCCCAGCCCTTGGGCAACAGACCAGTACTGGTTCATGGCCTGTTAGGGTCTGGGCTGTGCTGAGCTTGAATGGAATGCACTTGAATCACCCCAAAACCATCCCCCCCACCCAGTCTGTGGAAAAACTGTCTTCCATGAAATTGATCCCTTGTGCCATAAAGGTTGGAGACCAGTGTTTTGTATAATTTTTCTTTTAGTACTTTTAATGTGCGTACTAATTCTACTCACCATCCTAATTTTTAACCAAGTTATTATTCTATGTCTGTTTTTCAATCTCCAACTCACTATAAACTTCTTTAGGGAAAAGGGCTTGCATTATTGCTTTCTTTCTCACCTTAGCTTTTAGTAGAATGTTTCATTTATAGCAGGTTCTAAATTAACATTGTAAACTGACAGACTCTAATTGCAAGTGGACTTCTGGGACCTCCAGTCCAGAAACCTCACAGAACATCTGGGATTTTCAGTATCAGGTTGAATAAGCACAATAACCTTAAGGCAGTAGGAACAGGTGCAGAGCAACTGAGAGAAAGCTCCTAGTAGCCATTCTGATTGTATACCTGTAAAATGAGGGAAGAATTCTGATAAGTGCTCCAGAATGACCTCTTAAGAGGGTGTGTCCGGATAATAGTGAATAGATAATAATCAGTTTGATAAAGATAGGGCTAAATTGATTTAAAAGCACTTCTTCCCTTATGTCCGCTAAATAAGAAGCAGTGAATAGGTAGGAAATATGTGGTGTCTTGGGGAGCTAAGCATTGTCTTTGATACACCTAAGGTCATGCTACACAAACCTGTTCCACTAAAGTTGACAACTATAAAACAAAGTCTGACACTCTGGTAGAAGAGAATAAAAAACTAACTCAAGACTTCCTCTTCTCTGACATGAAATAAAAAGTTGTACCTTAAAATTGATGTTGGACAAAAACCTGAAACTTTAAAAAATTTCTTTTATGATTATATAAAAGTAATAATGCAAATGAATTTAAGTCAAAATGTGTATTAATAAATATTTTAATACTGTGTTAAAATGGTTTTTGATAAATGTTATAAAAATACAAGTAAGTCAGAAGTGTGATTTGCTCTTAAAGTTAAAAAGTACCTGTTAATATTCTAGAATAATGCATCACCCTACCAAATTAAACATACTTCCCTTCATTGACATGTGTCTACTTGAGTTTTCCCAGAAGCAAACCTTTTTACAAGGTTCAAATGCAATCAATGTATTTGAAAGGTATTCCCAGAAACATCCACAGAGTATTGGGAAAGTGAAGGAAACAATTATAAAAGGTATATTATTAAGCTAGTGGCCATGGTGAGGAATTTGAATTTAATTTTCCTGAGGGACTTTTGGAGACAGTGAAACAGTCTCTATGAATCACCCTATTAAAAGGGCATGGGAGGTGGGTATTTATATACCAACTTCCACTTAATATTTTTGGAAGGTTATTGGGGTGGGCATTAACTTCCCAGATCTGCCTGCTGAGAATACGGGCAGAGTAGACTCTTAAAACAAAGTATACCTCCAGGAAAAGCATCCCACATACATTCACTTGGGAGGCAGTCCAGTGTGAACAGGAATATAGTGAAAACAAGCTGGAGGAGGCACCAATAACATCTACTGTGATAGTTGATCAAGGAAATTTTATAGTTTTGGTGTGTCTTGAATGAGTGACATCTTTTACATTCTCAATTTTTATATATGAATAAATTTTTTAAACTTTGTGATGATCTCATATTGAGGTTAGAATAAAAAGAGAGAACACTTCAGCACTTCTATAGGAACCATCTTTCATACACAAATGCTTTTTTCTCATTAAGTAAACAAACAACAACAACAACAAAAACCAAAGAAAAAACAAAACTACACAGCCCTAGCCAGGTGATGCAGTTGGTTGAAGTATCTGTTTCTTACACCACAAGGTTGCAGGTTCAATCCTCAGTCAGGTGAGAGTGGGAGGTACCAATCAACCACTCAATGTTTATCTATCTATCTATCTATCTATCTATCATCTATTTTTCTCCCCTCACTTCTTCTCTTTCTAAAATCAATACATGTATCTTCAAATGAGGAATTTTTTAAAAAGCTACACTGATACTTAGATTTAAAATTCAAATCTGAGCTGTCTAAAACATTGTAAATCATGTAAAATTGGAGTAATTCAGTCTGCTAAACTGGCCTCCTTAAATAAACAACAAATACTTCTTAATACTTCAGCTGTAACAATTTTAGAAAATAAATATTGGATTATTTACTTTTTTCAATTTTTTATTGTTAAATTACAGTTCTCCCCATATTTCCCCCATTACTCTCCCCTGTCCTGCCCACACCCTCAACACTGAATGACCCCACCCCCATTGCCCTTTTCCATGGGTCTTTTATACTTGTTCCTTGACTTCACCCTTCCTGTTTTTTTCCCTGTTATCCCCCTCCCACATTCTCTCTAGTCATTGTCATTTTGTTCTTTATTTCCCATCTCTGGTTCTATTTGCTTGCTTATTTGTTTTATTGATTAGGTTACACTTATAAGTGAGATCATATGGTATTTGTTTTTCACCAAGTGCCTTATTTCACTTAGCATAACACTTTCCAGTTCCATCTCAAAGGGTAGGAGTTCCTTCTTTCCTTCTGCTGCATAGTATTCCATTGTGTAAATGTACCACAGTTTTTTGATCCACTCATTTATTGGTGGGCACTTAGGCTGTTTCCAGCACTTATCTATTGTAAATAATGCTGCTATGAACATTGGGGTGCACAGGTTCTTCTGAATTGCTGTTTTAGGATTCTTAGGGTATAATCCAAGCAGTGGAATTGCTGGGTCAAAAGGCAGTTCCATTTTTAGTTTTCTGAGGAAATTCCATACTCTTTTCCACAGTGGCTGCACCAGTCTGCATTCCCATCAATAATGCACTAGGGTTCCCTTTTCTCCACATCTTCACCAGCACTTGTTTGTTGATTTGTTTATGATGGCCATTATGACCAGTGTGAAGTGGTATCTCACTGTGGTTTTAATTTGCACCTCTCTGATAGCTAGTGATGCTGATTATCCTCTCATATGTTTATGGGCCCTCTGGATGTCCTTCTTAGAGAGGTGTCTGTTCAGGTCCTTTGCCCATTTTTTAATTGGCTTGTTTGTCTTCCTGATTGGAGTTATGCGAGTCCTTTATATACTATGGAGATCAAATTTTCTGATGGTTAGAATTTAAGAGAGAAAGTATAAGAACTCTAAGAATAAGTCACAGAACGAAGTTAGCATAGTGGCATAACATTCTTCCATGAGACATCATTCTACCCATATTATTTCATGAAAGAATGAGAGAAATGACAATTAGAAAATGGTTCAGTCTCAGAAGCCCTTAACATAGAGCTCAAAGGGGAGAAATCTAAAACTAGGAGTGCCTCCTACATTGGGAGCAGGAATGATAAAATTGAAATCTGTGAAATTAACAATTTCCCTACTTTATCCATTTTGTGTATAACATACAAAAAATAGATGATATATAGGAAGCAGTAATATTTCTAAATAAGAAACATCTTAAAAACTGAAATTGAAATAGGAAATAAAATTATACAAAATATATTTCAAAATCTTAAAATATTTATGCACAGCTAAAAACAAAGTGAAATTAAACAGGAATAATATACAAGATTCTGCTTTTAGCCCTGGCTGGGAGGCTCAGTTGGTTGGAGCATCATCCTGTATACCAAAAGGCTGAGGGTCAATCCCCATTCAGGGCACATACCTAGGTTGCAGGTCATCCCCAGCTGGGGCACATAAGGCAGGCAACCGATTGATGTTTCTCACACCAATGTTTCTCTCTCTCTCTCCTCACTTACCCCCTCATCCTCTGTACAAATCAATAAACATATCCTGGGGTGAGGATTTAACAACAACAACAAATAAAGATTCTGCTTTTAGGTTTATAATATGATCAATTACACACAAAAAGTTAATAGGGTATCAATTTTAAATCTCTACTTAAAAAATAAACTTTTACCACAAACTAAATATAAGTCAACAAATTAGAATATTATTGCTTTAAATGATTTTAGAAGCCAAAGAAAATAATTTTAATAAGAATTCAAATTTCTTTAATATAAGGATAATACTTCCAGTTTATTTTTAAAAAATGTTCTCTGTATCTATTAGTCTGTTTCCTTTTTTAAAACATTTTATTTATTTACTTTTAGAGAGGGGGAGGGAGGGAGAAAGGGAATGGGAGAAACATCAATGCCTCTCAAATGCCACCTACGGGGATCCTGTCCCACAACCCAGGCATGTGACCTAGACTGGAAATCAAACCAGCTACCCTTTGGTATGCAGGTGCTCAATCCACTGAGCCACACTAGCCAGGGCAATACTTTCAACTGCGACCATATAGAACAACTTATATCCAAAGTAGAGCTGGGAATCAGCTTTACTAAAAATTTTTAAAAATATTATTAAAATTAAACATGTTAAGAGATTCTGCTATAAGGTAAAATGTTCAGATAATATCTCACATGAAGAAGAAATAAATTAAACGCACAAATGGATTTATGAGAAAAGGCCTAGGGTATCCCAAAAACTCTTTTCAAATACTCAAAATGGCCACGTGAAAGAAAGAGCAGACATCTTTGCACACTGGAAGTTACAGGACAGCCATGCCTCCACGATTAAAAAAAAAAAAATCTGCAAACCAATCCACAAAAAGTGAACAAGGACTTTAAAATAGCAAAGGGCTTACTGTCAGAAAAATATTAGCAGTACTTAAGTATACTTCATGTATGACTTTCAGCAACGGAAATTAGGTGGGTTTGAAGGGATGTAATATTTATCTTTACCTACCTGTTCATAACAAAGATGACAGTAATTTGAGCCTTCTCAGCAGGATATTGATCCATTCATTCTTTGATTCAGTTGGAGTTTCTATATGCTCAATATAGTTCTCACTTAAGAATTTTTTATAAAATATTTTTTATTAGGGACTCTAACATTAATTGGAAATTAGATTTGTCTTGTGACCCATGAGTAAATAATTTTGATAAGCAAGCATTGTTCATCTGATGCATATACAAGTTATACAATTTTGTCTTAAAATTTATTAATAGGAAAATTAGCATGACAGCAACCCTTTTATAAATTCAATTGTTACTGATTTTTCCCATCACCATTTAGTCCCCCTGTACTGCCTCCCCCAACAGTCACCATCCTGCTGTCCGTGTCCAGGAGTCAGTGCAATCACGTAGCAAACATTGTGAAGACCTCCCAAATCCAAGGCTACTATTTTGGGAGGATGGATGGTGGGTGAAAAAAGTTATGCTTTAATGAGATTGACTTAAGGCACTAGTTTTCTTCCAGGGCTTGTCATGCTACCAAAATCCCCATTAGTTATTCCAGTCCTTTCCCTAAATCTCCTCACCCAGAAGTCATCTTGATGGGTCCAATAAAAATAAACTCGAACAGTTCAGCAATAAATTTTAATTGTGCAGTTTATAATTCTTTCTAACACAGGCAAATTGTATTTGGGCAATAAACTGATAACATGTCATCCTAATCTCCCACTAATTTCTCAGTGAAAGTGTAATAAATAAATCTAACAGACAAGGACCAAAGGGGAAAAAAATCCCTGCTTATTCTGAAAAGGAAATGCAGCAATCTACCTAAGTGAAATTAAAGTGGGGAATGTGTTTTATAAATAAGAAGGCTTACAAAGTGTTTAATGGATATTGGAAAAGATTTGTCTCATGTGTGAATAGTGTCTGCACGCATGAAAACTTATTAGGTTAATGTCTCTGAATATAATTTCTTTCTGAATTAAATATAAGTTTTAATCAAATCCTAACCTTAAAAGTTGTATGACCTCTATTACCCTGGGAGTAATACACCTACGGCTGAGAATAAGTCAAAGAATTAGAACACATTCTCAGAAAAATTTTTAAATGTCCTCAGCAATCTCAAGGTAACAAATCTATGAGTATGAGAACTTCAAAATTCTGTGAACCTACTTTTTTAAAACATAGAATATACTGTCTTCCTCCAGAGATGAATCTTATAGCTCTTTGTGAGTTGTCATTGCTTCTTAGAGAATGTAAATGAAGCAGTATTAGCATTAGTATTGCTGACTCTCACAAATAATTCTAAAGTCTTAAAATTTTAGTAATTTATTTTGTATCTTATGTTGAGTGGCAGGTAATCATTCATGGTCTAAAGACACTGGTAGTACATTTCAACACATTCTCACTATCCATATTTCAAATTGAACTTTCATTCCTCCTCTAAACCCACCATCTTAGTCACTTTTCCTCCAAATACAGATCACTGTGTGTAATCACACTGCTCACTCGTCATGGAAAGCATTTGGCCTTCCCCTCCTCCCACTTCCCACTTATATATACCCGGTTGTGTCAAGAACTATAGGGTATCATATTTCCCTAATTGCTGGCTAATATGTTTGCTTGCCACAGTTTCATGGATGCTGACAGAAAACATGAGACTCCTGGGTCAGAGACAAAGGACTTTATTACTGATATCTCCTGGAGATGAGCGAGCCTCATGTTTCCATAGGTTCTCATTCACCCTCAGTTTCTAAGGGGGCAATGTCAGGGCAGCCCACATAAATAATGTACACACAGTTTCTGACTTAGCTGAGGAATCCTGAGCCTCAATCTTAAAAATGTTGTGCTAGCAAACCTGCCTAATCTTTGCCCCTTAAGGAGACATTGTCTTTATTATCCTGGTCTGGAAACAAATCTGCCTTCTTCCCTGGAGGCAGATACCATTTCTGATAACCATGGCTGCTTGCTACACAAACATTCTTGAAAAAGAGAGTTCAGGACAAAAACTGCCAAAAGGCTTGTAGAAATGCCACAAAGTATTGTATTTCCAATCTCATCCTTCAAACTACAAAGAAAACCCTACTGCTTTCATTATAAGAGGCCACAACAGCCTCTCCACTCCTGGGTTGTCAGTGCCGTTTGACGTGTCAACCATTCATGCTGTGTGGCATCATTCATGCTGTTTATTTCATTGCTTGATATTTGGATCCCATTTAAATAAATTATGTATCAACTGTCTCTTTAAGTAGTTTAAACTCAATAAATGTATGAATTCTGTAATAAATTGCAGTTAGCTACAAAATTCAATAAAAGCATATTTCAATAGCCACTCAACTGTTTTCTGAATAAATAAAAAATAGTCAAAACTTATTTTTTAAATGTTTCAACCTACACAATGTGTAAACAAATGGTAGTGGAGATCAAACTGAATGAGTTTTACTCTATCAAGTTTGGAGGAAATGACGATTTAAAATGTGGCAGCAACTTTCCCTATCTTATTGCTTCTTCTTATCAGATATCTTTTCAGTGAACTTTATTTGATGTCAAATATCAAGGAATATCAATCTTATGAAGAATTCAAAAATGGTATGAATATAAATCTAGACTTAAGTTTTTCAACTGAGTGATCTTTTGATAAAATTTGCAGTGAAATTAGTTTTGACTTTTAGGAGTTTAATATTAATAACAAAGACTTCTGAGGCAAAATATTCAAATCTATATTTTATTAATTTTTAAAAATCATCTTACACACATATAATTTAGAAAGCCAAATAATTATAAAAAATACAACCTTAACTATTTCCAATATCCAGAGGCAAGTTTTCTAATGCATATTTTAAGCATTCTTGGTTTTGCCTTCATATTCCTAAATGTTTAATTGCTATTTAGACATTTATTTTTAATTTTCACATTATCCTATTGATTTCTTCTTGTAGAGAAGGCTTTAGCTCTGTCATACTAACCCTCTCCCATTGTCTTTATATTTATGTCATACTTTTTTAAACTTATATTTTACTGATTATGCTATTACAGTTGTCCCAATATTACCCCCTTTGCTCCTCACCAGCCAGCATCCTCCATTCCTTCAGGCAATCCCCACACCATTGTTCATGTCCACGGGTCATGCATATAGATGCTGTGGCTACTTCATTTCCTCTACTGTACTTTATAACCCCATAGCTATTTTGTAACTATCTATTTGTACTTCTTAATCCCCTCACCTCTTCACTCATTGCTCCCACACCACTCCCATCTGGCAACCATCAAAAACATTCTCAGTGTCCATGATTCTGTCTCTGTTCTTCTTGGTTGCTTAGTTTGTTTTTTAGACTCAATTGTTGATAGATATGTACTTATTGCCATTTTATTATTCATAGTTTTTATATTCTTTTGCTAACAAGTACTGTGGTTATTATGGACTATATATAAGTATCCTTCACAGTTAAACCTTGTGGTATATTTAGATTACACTTCATTTCATACAACTTTTTCTTTGTCTTCTGTTAATAAAGCCAACATTTTCCCCTCAATTCCATATGTAATTATTTAGCCATATTCTTAAGCTTTCCATGAGAAATGTAAAATTCCTCTCTAAAATGTCACATAACCCACCAATTACAACTTTCTTCTGAAGACATCCTGCACAAAACCTTTTTCTTCCAGCTTCAGCCTATCTTGGTTGTTTTTGAGGCCCAATACACAACTATCATCATGGTGTGTTGCTTCCTTATAGTCCTGGGATTCCATTCTATATCTTCCTATAACATAATGTCCTTTTTTAAAAAAATTATTTTGCTTCCACTTTTTTGATTTAATCCTAGGTTTGGTGGAACACATATAAAAGCAGTATCCTGATAAAGGGAATGTTGTAGAAAATATATATCTTATAGGTAGAAAAATAACCTATAATTTACTCAATTGTCTTCTAGCTCCCTGATTTCTATTGAGAAGAACTGTACCATTTTTATTTTAATTATTTATATGTAACCACTTTATAAAAACATTAAAACTCTTTGGAGACTTTTAAGATCTTCCTTTTGTTCTTATGGTTTTAAATGGCAAATTGGTGTGTTTTGATGTGAATCGTGGTTACTCATCATGCTAGGCACTCATTAGTTCTTTCTAATTAAAAATACATGCTCAACTATGCTGGGAAATCTTAATTTTTTAAAACATAATTTCTTCATTTCTATTTTCTCTGTTTGAAATATTTATTTACATCTTCTCTCTCTTATTCCAGTTATTTGATTGTTAAATTTTGTTTTACTCTCTGTAAATTTTTTTTCAAATTCACCTTCCTTCTATCAATTTTTATGCTATCATTTTTAATATTGGGAGAGTTCTTTGATATTCTCTTAAAATTCCTTGGTTTTCACTGTCCTCTTCTTGTTACATAAATTTAATTTTTTCTCATTTTTTCTAGGAACACTAGTTTAAAATATCAATAAATATCTTTTGTGCTGTCTTATATTTTAGCCCCCCATGTTTTCCTTGTTTCCTAATATTTTTTCCCATTTACTTGCCTTGGTTTCTCTCTCTCTTTCTCTCTCTCTCCCTTTTTCTTTCCTCAGGAGATTGCTTCAAATGTCTGGTTATCTTCTGATATTCTCATTTTTAGTAATTAATTTTAAAGGAGCTTATTGGGAAGATGTGAACTTATGGCCAAGATAGAGGCGTAGGTAGAAATGTTTCATCACCTCACACAACCATAGGAAGGATCACAACTTCAAAACTAAAAACAACTGGAACTGCAAGAAGAATGAACTGTGTGGAAGTTCAACAATCAAGGATTTAAAGAAAACATATTCATCCAGATGGGTAGGGGGGGAGGACTGGGGAGCTAGGGTGGGGAGGACACAGTGTGGTTGTGGCAAGGCAGAGGTGGTGGCTGCCAGCAAGAAAGGCCAGTCTCACATTCATGAGTGGCAGATAAAAAGTGAAGGGACTACTGGGGAGCTAATGATCCCAGCCCCAGGCCAGACTGGGTAGCCAGGGTTCCATCATTGGAAAACAGTGCCTCATAACTTCTGGCTATAAAAACCAGTGGGGATTGGGGCAGTGGAAGAAACGGCTTATCTCTCCAGAGAGTCCATTTAAAGGGCCCACACAGTTCTAGAATAGATGCAAACCCACTATTCTGGAATTCAGCACCAGGGCAGCAGCAGCTAGAAGGGCACCAGTTGCGTACAGGAAGTGGGGGAAGTGACTGGAAATGGGGCAGGAAATGAGAAAGTGATATTCTTCCCTCTCCAACCCCTCCTCAACATATGGCACCACAAAGCAGCAAAGTGGGTTGCTCCATCCTGGTGAATCCCTAAGGCTCTGCCCCTTACAATATAACAGGTGTGCCAAGACAGGGAGTCAAAGTAGCTCTACCTAATACACTGAAACAAACACAGGGAGGCTAAAAAATTGAGGAGACAAAGAAATATGGCCCAAATAAAAGAAAAGATAAAAACTCCAGAAAAAGAACTAAGTAAAATGGAGATAGTCAACCTATCAGATGCAGAATTCAAAACACTGGTGATAAAGATGCTCAGAGAATTCATTGAGTATGGCTAACATGTAAGGGAAGAAATGAAAGATAAATTAAGTGAAATAAAGAAAAAATCACAGGGAGCCAACAGTGAAACAAAAGAAGCCAGGGTTCAAATCAATGATTTGGGACACAAGGAAGAAATAAAAATGTAACCAGAACAGAATAAAGAAATAAGAATTCAAAAAAACTAGGAGAATATAAAAAGACTCTGGGATACCTCCAAATGTGCCAACATCTGAATCAGGGGTGCCAGAAGGAGAAGAATATAAGTAAGAAATTGAAAACTTATTTAAAAAAATAATTTAAAAAAAACTTCCACAATTTTGCAAAGGAAATAAACATACAAGTCCAGGAAACATAGAGAATCTCAAACAAGTTGAACTCAAAGAGGAACACACCAAGACACATCATAATTAAAATGCCAAATATTAGAGATAAAGAGAGCATCTTAAAAGCAGTAAGAGAAAAGCAGAGAGTTACGTACAAAGGAGTGCCCATAAGACTATCAGCAGATTTCTCAAAAGAAACTTTGCAGGCAGGAAGGGCTGGCAAGAAGCATTCAAAGTGATGAAAAGCAAGAACCTACAACCAAGATTACTCTATCCAGCAAGGCTATCATACAATAGAGAGAGACATAAAGTACTTCCCAGATAAAGTTAAAGCTAAAGGAGTTCATCGTCACCAAGCCATTATTGCATTAAATGTTAAAGGAACTTATTTAAGAAAGAAAAAAGAAAATTAAATCTATGAATACTAAAATGACAACAAACTCACAACTATTAACAATTGAATCTAAAAAAAAACAAAAACAAAAACAAAATCAAACTAAGCAAACAACTAGAACAGGAACAGAATCATAGAAATGGAGATCACATGGAGGGTTATCAGTAGAGTGGGGAAGGGAGAAAATGGGGGAAAAGGTACAGGGATTAAGAAGCATAATTGGCCCTGGCTGGCATAGCTCAGTGGATTGAGCATGGCCTGCGAACCCAACCATCGCAGGTTCAATTCCCAGCAGGGCACATACCTGGGTTGCAGGCCATGACCCCCAGCAACCGCGCATTGATGTTTCTCTCTCTCTCTCTTTCTCCCTCCCTTCCCTCTCTAAAAATAAATAAATAAAATCTTAAAAAAAAGACTAAAGTGAAGAATGTCTAAAAATTAGAAAAAAGAAGCATAATTGGTAGGTACAAAATAGACAGGAGGATGTTAAAAATAGCATAGGAAATGGAGAAATCAAAGAACTTATATGCAGGACCCATGGACATGAACTAAGGTGAGGTGTTTTTGGAGGGAAGAGAGGTAGCAGACAGAGATTGGCAAAGGGGAAAAATTGGGCCATGTGTAATAGCATAACCAGTAAAATATACTTAAAAAATTTAAAAAAGAGCTTATTGGTAGCTCTGTTGATCAATAGTCTTCATTGTGAGTATGTGTGTATTAGCTGGGCTGTTTCAGCAGGGCCCCCTACTTGTTAGAAAAAGGTAGCCTTTTCTCCAGAGTTCATCAGTGTTCCTAGACAAGCATTCTCTAATTTCTGCCTAGAAGACATTTCAGACCAAATGAGAGGAAGAACTCTGATGAATATATAGACTTTCATTTAATAACCCTGATGTAAAAATCCGTATATTACATCCTGTTTTCATCATTCCAGATTTCTTAATTCAAAGTCTCTCTGGTTCAATGACTCAAAACAAAACAAAACAATACAAAACAAAAAAACTACTCTTCCACAGGGATTCACTGAGGAGTTGGCAGAAGGAGAGAGTTGGTTAAGCATTTAATTGTATATGTGGAAGGAGATCTGGGTGTGTAATTTATATAGACTTTCAACCAGTTCCTCTGATACTATTTTTAATTTTATTTATTTATTTTCTAATCCTCACCCTAGGGCATGCTTAGCACTTTTAGATAAGGGAGAAGGGAGGAAGGGGGAGATAGATAGATAGATAGATAGAGAGAGAGAGAGAGAGAAAGAGACATGGATGAGAGAAAGAGACATCCATTGATCAGTTGCCTCTTATGCATACCCCAACCAGGCCCAAATCAGCAACCTAGAAATGTGCCCTAACCTGGAATCAAACCTGTGACCTTCCAGTTTACCAGAAAATGCTCCAACTAACTGAGCCACACTGACCAGGGTAGTTCTTCTGATTTTAGATTCAATTACACTCTCACTCTAAAAGCTAAGTGGTGTCTCCAATTCCTGAACTTTTTAAAGATTCTGTAGCATGAGTATACTTAGTTCTCTCCATTCTGATAATTTTTATTTCAGCTTTCTTTAGTATGCTAAGTAGTGGCCATTCTCTGATCTGATTCTTCTTCAAAATTTTTTTTTCTGCCATCTCCTTTCCCATCCTTCTCTCTATCCTTGTTGAGATGTGTTTTGTTGTTGTTGTTGTTTTATCCTTTTACTATTACTTTAGTGTGGTTTTAGGAAGAAGATATAAAGAATGAATACATTTTAAAAAGCAGAACAGAATGAATACACTTAATGAATGAATACACTTTAAGTAGAACTAATTCTATATATTTGTCTTAAATACATAGCTGTTAGTTTACTTCAAAAACTAAACTCTCAGAGTCTAGAATTATAAAAATGTTGTAATTGATTGACTTTCAATAAAAAATATTTGTATAAGTGACTAGGTCAAATGTTCAAAAAAATTTAAATCATTTGGTTATGAAATCTGCCCTTCTATAAATCTACTTTTATTAAGGAATTACACTTCATAGAACTCTTAGAATGCTTTTATAATTTTTTAAAAACAAAATGATAGTTGATATTGAGGAACATAATTACAATATTCTCTCAACACAATAATACAGAGCAAGCCATATTCTTGATTGAAATAATAAACAAAAAATACATTTTGTAGTTGCTTTGTAAATTCAAAGTGGATTAATATTTTTACATAAAAATTTTAGAAAATTAAGTGGGGAGAATAGCTAATTCAGGTTAATTAATCTCAAATTAATTAAAGTGTTGATATAGTGTCAAAAATAGTTCAAAATATCTGTCAAATAAAAAAACTCATTTAATATCAATCCACATTATAGCAGCTTTTCTCTGCCGAAACTAAATTTTCTCATCAAAATAGTGAGGAGTTATAACTACATTTTATTTGAGGTAGGTATTAGCTCTCATCTAGAAACATATGATCAGGACATATGGGATTTAATGAGATATATATTTTCACTATTATAAAAAACTCCAAGACTACTGATGGACATAAAATTAATATTTTATGAGGTAATTTTAGAGACAATGTATCACAAAATATTAAAGGCTAAATTCTAATATTATTTATTAAAATTTTTGGTATATCCATGCTACAGTCTGCCTCAATTTATTGATGTAAATATAATCCTTACATGCAGATGTTTTTGTATTTCTATTCAATGCCCCTCTTGTGTTTCACATGCTCTTGAGATTGACAGAAGCTCCACTTGTGGAACCAGTTTAGAAAATAAAACAGCAATCTATAGAGCACAGGTGGTAGTCTAAAACCATGACTCTGAACAGAAAATGAATGTAATTGTCTTAGCATTTCCTCAAATACTTGAAATAAAGGACCTGAAATAAAGTAGTTCACTTGTTTATGGTTTATAAAAATGAATACCTATCTAATCGAGCAGTTCAACATCAAATCCAAATCTAAGCATAGATGGATTTCAAAACAGTAATCTCATTTTAGACACCAATATTTTCAAATGTAAACACAGCATTCAAAATTTAGTTACCTTCTTATTAACAATGATAGGTCAGGTTTAAAGTTATACAGATTAATGTAGAGAAAACATATCTAAACCTAAAAACTGTTGTCTTCAATTAAGGTTAATTTGGAACACATGGGTTCATTAAATAAGCCTAATTGTCTCCATGTTAAGTGTTCTTATCAATAAAAAAATGTTTACAAAATCATTTATCCAAACCTTCAACAATAGGCATAACTCTTGAAAACACATTCTAGATCCCATAAGAAAGATCTCTTGCATCCTTTGGAAAATTTGTACCCATAGAGTTCATAATTTATTACATTAATTTTTCATGTAATATAATTTTAGACAGATTTCTAATAAATCCTGGCCACCAACAAGAAAAGTGCTGAAAAGAGTACTTCATCACAGTTTGCATCACAGTGACTTTTCACTTTAAAATACACAGAACAAAATGTTTGGCAAGTCTAGCTTAGTGGGAAACCTCAAAAGGAAGTCAAAAAGGGAACAGAGCTGGTGCTTATAGGAAAATGACACAAGCCTTAACACACTGCCAGGGATGACAAAAGTGGAAGGAGCATTGTTACCATTTCCACCAAAGAGTGTGAAAGGAAGTAAGTCCCTGAGGCACTACTGAGTCTGGATAGCAAGAGAGATGAACACATAGAAAAGAGTGGACACAATGCAGAACAATACTGAAAAGGCTCTTGTAGTAAGAGAGGGAGAGAAGAATGTTTTTAAGAGTCCTGAAAAATGTCACTTCCTTCTTTGTAGTTGGTGTTTGACCAAACATATATATTTAAAATTATTATTATTAAACCTTTTGTGGCAATGGAAGTCACAATCTCTTATTCATAACCTTTGGGGATTGTTTTTTGGAATATTTCAGTTTTAAGAAATATAATACATATATCATGTTTTATACAACACACCCAGCAGGATCTCTAAGGATACTGTGTAATCAAATGCATTTCTTTTTCATGAGTAAAACATCTGATTATTCATACAAGTAGGGTAAATAAAGAGGAAAAAGGAAAAAGGGCTCCTGGACATGGACAACAGTGTGGTGATTGTTGTGGGAAGGCATATAAGGGGACTAAATGATAATGGAAAAATACAACAAAGGTTAAATCAAAAAGGTTAAAGAAAAAAGAGTATAGAGTCTCTTTCTTTTTTGTTTTTTTCTGTTATAGTTAGTTCAGGTCAGATGTTGCCCCCAAACTAGTTCACATCAGGTTCTGCTTTAAAAAACTTACCAATAAAATCCAACAAAGGAAAACAAAATGCACCTAATTAATTTTTCAGAACTTTTTAAATTTTAGAATTGTATTTAAGGTATTAAAGTTGTGTATTTTGAAGATTCATTACCAAAATTATAATAAACAAGAAAACACATGGGGCACACTCTAAAAGGTTATATTACAGAAATATTTAATTCATTTTAATTTAAATTTACTTTTCAATTATATGTGAACAAAATACTCCATTTATTTTGAAAAAAGTATATGTAGCCAAAAATATTTGATCAGGAGAAGGGAAGCAAGATGCTGTACTGAGGTTGAGAAGGGTAAGTGTGAGGCCAACCCATGCACCGGAAAGAGCAGGAAGAGAGCAACGTGAGATGCAGGTGCCCAAGGAATGCCAAGGAAAGTCTGAGAGGGTAGAAAGGGGGATTGCTTCTCTATTATCCCTGAATGTAAAAGGTGAATCACAAATGCATCCCTGTCACCCACTTCTCAATCACCTGAATAAATGAGATTCAGGGTGAGATCTAATAAATAGATCTTGTGCAGTTTGAATCACTTTCCTAACTATGCAACACTTGTCCTGCATTGAAAGAAAAGGGGAAAGAATGAAATTTAGGTAGGAAACCAGGACTTCCTTTCTTATTACTTATGCCTGAATTACTTTAAGATGAGAAAAACAATCCTTTTTATCCTAATACTAAAAGAGTTAATAAATAAAAGTTCTTGTAAAGAGGGAATGGAATGATGAATAAATCTGTTCAAAAAATCAAAATAATTGTAGGTCTTTAATTTGCTTCAGTGGGGAAGAATGTAAAGAGACCAAGAGGATTTAAAGTACATTTGCTAACAGTAAAAAGTGGAAAAATAAGACTAAGCAAAAATAAATCAACAAACTCTTTCTCAGTGACATACCATTTTTCAAGGTACTGATTATTTTCAACAGATACAAATCAATAGTAGACTGTACAAAGACATTTTGGTCTTTCACTAACAAATTTCTCTACATATATGACAAGAATTTATAATAAAATAAGAATAGCTAAAATAACACATGAGTGAAATTAACAAAAGAAGTGATGTAGAGTATGACCCTTTAAACAATTAAATAATAAATATGCACTTACATACTTACATGTAAAGATAAGGAGTATACACATTCAACACTAAGTAATTGGTGAAATTTTTAGTAATATATACTGTTTTATTCATCTGGTTCTTAAATATTCTTAAAAGAATATGAATTATTTTATCACAAATATTATGAAAAATTTTAATGGAGATATTTTCCAGAAAATATATTAAATGAACTATCATTTGTTACACACTTTTAATTCTCAATTGAAAAACTCTTTTTATTCTTTTTTATCCTCACTTGAGGACATTTTTTCATTGCTCTTAGAGAAAAAAAGAAGGAAGAGAGGAAGGGAGAGAGAGAAACATCAATCAGTTGTGTCCCATGTACACCTGGAGTTGGGGGCCCTGTGTGCCTAGACCAAGGATTGAAATTAAAACCTAGGTATGTGCCCTCATCAGGAATCAAACCTACAACTCTTCAGCTATGAAATGAAGCTCCAACCAACTGAGCCATACAAGCAAGGCCAAATTATATTTTTTAGAATAACCATAGGTTTTTACAATGATGTAACAACAAAAAGTAGATTTTGAGATGTACAAGAAAAGAAATTCATAGTAGATTTAATCATAGTATTATGGGAAATTTACTTACAGTACACATCGACTCTGATTGACTTTATCGCTGGGGACCCCAAACCATTTTCTGCTTTACAGTAATACCGGCCTCCTTGGTGTCGCTGAATATTTGTAATCCTCAAAGTCTCATTGAAGACACTTGAGTCTTGGAATCTGTCAGAGGCACTTCCTGCTGTTTTGGTCCACCTGATCTGAGCAAGCATCAACAAAGATTGTTACTTTAGGTTGGCTATCTCACAGAAAAATTTTTAAAAATCAAATCATTTTAAAAGTTTGCTTTTAGAACTACTATAATGCCATTCCTGGCAAGTATGGATTAAAATTTCAAATTTATACACACAATTAGAAATAATGTTTAAATGCAATGTCATCATTGTATCAGTGTGGAGGCCAAATAAATATAACATAAGCAAAGTTAAAAATAAGTCCAGTCCAGTCCCCTTTCATCTACGGTTTCACTTTCTGCCATTTCAGTTACCTGTGATCAGCCACAGTCTGAAATATTAAATGAAAAATTTCAGGTATAAACAATTCATAAATTTTAAATTGCATGCTGCTGTTCTAATTTACGTGATGAAATCTCACACCATCCCATTTCACCTTGCCCAAGATGTGAGCCATTCATTTGTCACTTAGCAGCCCAGTTATCATGTCTACTGTTGTGATATCACAGTGCTTGCACTTAAATAACCCTTATTTTATTTAATAATGGCCCCAAGCCCATTCACATAACTTTTATTGCAGTATATTTTTATAATTGTTCTATTATTACTGTTGAATCTCTTACTTTGTCTAATTTATAAATTAAGGAATTTATGTATAGGACAAAACAGTATACATGTACATAAGGTTCATTACTATTCTCAGTTTCAGACATCCACTGGGGGTCTTAGAACATACATCTGAGAATAAGGGGGAATCTATTAGAGAATGTTGGAAATGTGAATTAGTTTCTATTTTGGTTGGGCACTTAATTGTTTTTTATATTTTCCAAACCCTGTAATGTACTTTTTATTTATTAGTACAGGTACTACAGGTGGGCTCTCAATTTCTTTCTGGACATGCTTCATTATTGAATTTTAAATTTCCTGTTTGATTTGGGTAATTTAAGAATATTGATGGTTGCTAGATGGCAGGAGGGTATAGGGGACTGGGTGAGGAGATGAGGGGATTAAGAAGTACAAACAGGCAGTTACAGAACAGCCATGAGGATATAAAGTACAGTACAGAAAATGGAGTAGCTAAAGAACATACACACATGACCGATGGACATGAACAATGGTGGGGGGATTACCTGAGGGAGTGGGGTTGCTGGGTGGAGAGGGGAAAAGGGGGAGAAATTGGGACAACTGTAATGGCATAATCAATAAAATGTAATTTAAAAAATAAAATATAAACTAAAATAAAATGAAAAAATATTACTATAATACCTTATCGAGATCATATGTAATTTTACATACCTGGTTGTTAAAAGTGCTTTGTTATGGCTTCTCTTTGATATGCCCCAAAATAACCTGTCTGTTTTGAAGATTAGAATTCACTTTACATCAATAATTATTTCCAAAAATGTACAAACTTTTCCAAAGAGAACATTTCTATCACACTGCCAAAACACTTTGAATATTTAAAACATTCCATTATAAACAATGCTATTCTTTTAAACACAACTGTGTATGACAGACTTAGTTTTTGCTAGTAATAAACACTGACATTTTGTGTTTATAGTACACAAAATGTACTTGCTTGTTTTTATTTATAGCTTGGGACACAGCTGATAGAAATCCTCTGGTCAAGCATGTATGAAGAAACATGAAAAAATGCCACTAAAAACTGAGTCTTCAAAATGGAAACCTATAATACTGCCATTATCTATGCTATTTTCATATAATGTTAATTAAAGTTTATGATCTAATGACATTAAGAGTATGTTAAAAAGTTCCACAAATCAAGCCCTGGCTGGCGTAGCTCAGTGGATTGAGCACGGGCTGGGAAACGAAGTGTCCCAGGTTCGATTCCCAGCCAGGGTACATGACTGGGTTGCAGGCCATAACCCCCAGCAACTGCACATTGATGTTTCTCTCTCTCTATCTCCCTCCCTTTCCTCTCTAAAAATAAATAAATAAAATCTTTAAAAAAAGTTCCACAAATCATTAAAATATCAGTAAGAATATAATCATGATTGTCTTTAATTGTGATTGAAATGAAAATATTACATAAAGATGGTCAAAATTCAATAATTCACAAAATTATATATCAAATATTCACTCAACACCTACTCTGTGCATGAAATATACACAGAAGTAGAAAGTGTGATTCTTGATTTCAAGCAGTTTATAAGTTGATTATTAAATTGTTCATAAAAGGACAGAGTATACCTAGGGCCCTGGTGAAATTCAGAGTTCCATTTTTATTAGAGATAAACAAACAAGGAAGACTTCAACTAATTACATGTTTATTCTTATATAGAGATATGCTAACTCTAAGACAATAAATGTTTAAGATATAAACAAAACAATTCCAATTAAGATACCAACTTTCCTTTGACTATCATACTATAATAACCAAAATTTATTTTAAAAAATAAACACTTCAGAAAGTAAAAAGTAAGCTCATATTTCAAAAAAAAAGTAAGTTCAGGATAAAAAGTTAGAAAAATGATCTAGCAGCTGCAGATATTAAACATATGATACTAAGATACAATGATTAAATCATATAATACTGACACAATACTAGAAATTGTTCTAGAAAAGAGGGGAGACCAAGAGCATGTGTGCATTTGTGTGTGTGTGAGGGAGAGACAGACAGGTAGACAGAAAGGAGGGAGTAAGAGAGCAGGAAGAGAAAAGTGAGAGAGAGAGAGAGAGAGAGAGAGAGAGAGAGAGAGGGAGAGAGAGAAGAGACTACAACACAGACTAGCAGTTAACTTTTTGGTCTTAAAACAACTTTACACTACAAATTATTAAGGGCCCCAAATAGTTTGTGTATATTTGAATTATATCAATTCATAATTGTATTATAAATGAAAGTTGAGATCTTATAAAATATATATTAACACATTTTAAATTATATTAATAAACTAATGATGTTAATATAAGGAATATTTTTAACCAGAAAAACTGCATTTTCCAAAGCAAAGAATGGAATTGTTTTATAGTTCAGCCAGTCTCATTAATACCTAGTCTAGTGGAAAAGATCTAGCTGAATAATCAGATCAACTTCTATATGCAACCTGTTTGCAATACGTTTCCTTGTTTGAAATAGTTGAAGAGAATCTGACCTCACGTGGATATTTAGCTGTTAAGGGAAAAATATTTCAATAGCTATTTCAGATAATTGTGAATAGTCCTCTTTAATATCACACTAAAACTCTGTAAGTGGTCGCTTTAACATTTGCATGAATAGTAGAATCTATAACCACATCAGTGACCTTTTGTTACTCTGTTACATTCAAACTCATTGTTCCATCCTGAGTTTTGTGTGGATTCTTTTATTCTTACATGATTTCATTGCAGCATGCATTAGTCATTTGGAAAATATAAATTCACTGAATTATGCATATCTTTCAAATGTTGACATATTCTATTGTATAAACAAGTCATGTTTATTAGTCTCATCATCAGTCTCTCCAGAGCAGTGTTTAAGTGTTGGGAAGCCATCATGCTTATGTTGGCAGATTTTCCAAAATTTTGTCAATTCTCTGAAAACGTTAATTTTATCCTTAGTGACAAATACAGCTAAGGTGTTTTAGGGGGCATGAAAGTTTCACTCCATTCATTTTTGAAAAAATGTTTGCCATATACCCAAATCTGAAAACTATAGCTTTTATAACAATCATTCTTTTAAATTAAAAAACTATTCTATGAAAAAGTGACTAATTCACTGCAAAACCTAAACACACAAGTTCTTACCTGAGAAACACTGTACATTATTTAATAAGTAGCGAAGGTGTTTTCCAGGGATTATTTTATTTTTCACTCAGAATATTACAACTACAGTACTCAAGTTTCAAGATGTTAAATATTTTCTTTTTCCTTCTACTTTTTAAAAATAAGTACTAAAAGGAAACATTCCTGAGCTGCAGAAAGGCATAAATCTATTCATTGAGAGGACTTACCAAATTAAATATCTAATTGATGAGAAAAGAACCGCAGATATATTCTGATAAAAGTTTGACTTCAAAGTCTACAAAGAAAACTGTACAGGCTTCCAGGCTGAAAGAATAAATTGTTACAATGTGTCTGATCCTGCTCATACTCTAATTGGCTTTTCCCTTCCTGCATTGTATTTGAAATCCAAATCATTCATTGACCACAAGGCTGCCCAGGACAGAGAGCATTTTCCAGCTACACATTAGGTGAGGTCCTTGCCTGTGTGTTTCAAGCAGAAACATCCTATGAGAAAGCAGGACTTCACATTGTCCTCACTGCAGCATATTTCCAGTGGATTTCGTCTTGGACCATGAGCTTATTTGGAATGAAAATCAAGCACAGAGAAGCACTAAAACAGAAGAAATCTCAATTCTTGTCATCACAGAGCTATACCTAACTGATCTGAACTACATAAAGTCTTGGACTTCTACATGACAAAAAATCAAATTCTACTTTATGTTATACTTTCTGGGAATTTTCTATGACAAACAGCCAAACTTAATTATAACTGATAAGCCTGGGGTGGTCAAGGACATCAGCCTGTCTTCAGGATTTTTATCCCCAACACTGAAAGCTCTAAACAGTGGAAGATTCTGGAATTAAGTAAAAAATAAATAAATAAAAAGGAGGGAGGTCTCATCTTAGTGTGAAAGAAAAATATCCAGTGATATGTATACACTAAGTAACCACAAGGTTCAAATAATCCTACCAGGAAACAAATACTTGAGACAATATTGTAATCACCCAAGAAATAAACTGGATCTCAAGCCATCAATTTGGAAAATATATAGAAACACATTTAATATTAATACATGCATGGGCATTTGATGCATAAGTATGGTTTACCATGGAATAATATAAAATATACATACTTAAATAAACTTTCTTTAAAACAAAAAGACAGAGTAAGAGGATTTGTAATATCCTGTCAATGCCTCAGAGTTTGGAGTGGGTGCAGGACACAGGGGAGGTAAAACTCTGAATGCCCTGATGGAGGAAGAAAGTTACGAGAGTTGGAAGGGGAAGGAGGGTATCTCTGTGAGAGAAACAGTATGCAGTTTGTTACCAATTGTACCAATACCAATAAATATCTGATTAAATGGCATATTGCACATAGAACAAATATTTTAGAAAGTTATAAGGAACCATAAATGACCAAAATAGCCACATCAATTTTGAGAAAGGACAAAGTAGGAGGGATCACAGTACCTGATATCAAATGATATCAGGTATATCACCACTATATTACCACTATAATCAAAACCATCTGGTACTAGCATAAGAACAGATACATAGATCAATGGAACAGAATAGAGAGCCTGTCTCTACAGTCAGTTAATATTTGACAAAGGGGGCAGAAGTATAAAATGGAGTAAAAATAGTCTCTTCAACAGATGGTGTCGGGACATCTAGACAACTGCAGGCAAAAAAATGAAACTTGATCATCAACTTACACCATACACAAAAATAAATTCGAGGTGAATAAAAGACTTAAATATAAGTTGCAACATCATAAAAGTCTTAGAGGAGAGCATAGGAAGGAAAATGTAAGATATTCCACGCAGCAATATTTTCACCGATATGTCCCCTACATCAAAGGATATAAAGGAAAGAACAAATGGAATCTCATTAAAATAAAAAACTTCTGCACAGCTAAAGAGAACATCAGCAAAATGAAAAGGATACCAACCATATGAGAAAATATATTTGCCAATGATACTTCAGACAAAGGTCTGATCTCCAAAATATATAAAGAACTCATGATGTGACTCCAGGAAGACAAACAATCCAATTAAAGATTGGGAAAGGACTTGAACAGCCTCCAAGGAGGACATACAGAGGGCTCAGAGACATTTGAAAGGATGCTCAGATTCACTAGCCATCAAAGGGATGCAAAAAACCACAATGAGATACCACTTCATACTTGTCAGAATGGCCATCATAAACAAATCAACAAACAAGTGTGGCTAGGTTGTGGAGAAAAGGGAACCCTCGTGCACTGTTGGTGGGAATGCAGACTGGTGCAGCCACTGTGGAAAACAGCATGGAATTTCCTCAGAAAACTAAAAATGGAGCTGCCTTTTCAACAGGCTATTCCACTGCTATGATTATAACCTAAGAGCACTGAAACACCAATTCAAAAGAACCTATGCACCCCAATGTTCATAGCAGCATAATTTACAATAGCCAAGTGCTGGAAGAAACCTAAGTACCCATCAGTAAATGAGTGGATCAAAAAACTGTGGTACATTTACACAATGGCATACTATGAAGCAGAAAATAAAAAGGAAAAACTCCTGTTCTTCATGATAGCATGGATAGAACTGGAAAGCATTATGCTAAGTGAAATAAGCCACTTGGTGGAAGACAAATACCATATGATCTTACTTATAAGTGGAACCTAATCAACCAAACAAACAAGCAAGCAAAATAGAACCAGAAACATGGAAATAAAGATCAAACTAATGGTGACCAGAGAGGAGGGGAGAAGGGGTCATGGGGGGAAAAAAGGGGAAGGGTGGTCAAGGAACACATATAGAGGACCCACAGGCAAAGAGGAGAGCGGGGTTTGGGGAAGGGTTGAATGTTCGAGAGGGGTGCGCACGGCAGGGCAAAATGATGAGGAAAGAAATGGGGACAACTAAATTTGAACAACAACAACAATAATTTTTAAATGCACAGTCCCAGTAATGGGAGAGAAGAGATAAAAGGGAAAGAGTGAAAAGAATAGCAATTTGATAAAATGAGCAAAATTAGAGCAAAGGGAAAAGAGAAATATATAACTTTATATAAATAAGAACCATAGAGTAAGATGGAAACAGTTGTATCAGTAATAGACTAAATGTGAACAGGTAGAATTCATGTGTTATAAGAGTTTGTTAGACTAGATTTAAAAGAAACAAGTTTAAATGTATGTATATAGGAGACCATTCTGCATGTCATGGGCCCAGCTTCCATTTGGGATGCACAGGACCCACACCCATGGATAGGTTCTCCCATGGGGAATAAGGCCTGCATTGTACCTAGACTGCTAGGAGACTTGCTTTTGCTAAAACTCTCTCACCTTGAATTGAGGCAGCAAACATTTACTGCATATCTTTAAAGTAACTTCCTAAAATCCATGCTAAACCTTCCAAGGATGAATGTAACCAGTTCAACCACTTTTCCCTTTGCATTTGCAAATATCCCTCTTCTGTGATGTGATTAGCAGCATCCTCTCCTTTGTTTTCTGTAAAAGGTAACCACCTAAAGTGAACCTGTGCATAGTAAATGAAGACCATGATGTAATGCACCCAGAAAAGCGATGAAAGCTTGTCAAGGCAAGGTCAAGGCTTTTTCTCCTCTTGAGAGAGAAGCTGTGCCATCCCTTTTTCTCCACAGGACGTGGTAGTCCATGTGAATTTGTCTCATCTCAGCCACAATGCCGTGGACCCCACGAGCTGGAGTCTGCATCATATGTATGTATATACATTTAATTATATAAATTATAATATACTTATATAATTTAAATAATTATAAATATACATTTACACATATTTTATCAGAGGACCCAAAGGAACCTGGAATTACCTTCTGGAGGGTGGGCCTCTTGTAGTACAGACTCCCCCCCACCGGAGAGTGTTCTAGGAACCCATCTGTGTCAGTGTACCAGCTGGCATGGTTGTGAGAGGCTGCATTTCCCTTGAGTGAATTTTTTTGAAGACTCTTTCAATGGGTTTGCCCATTTCATGATAGGTGATTTATGAGCACACCTGCCCACACCACGCTGAGTGTTTAGCAGTTTTGAACCAAAAATGGCACGATCCCCATGCCTAACCTCCACTATTCACCTGATTTCTTCCCAAGTGACTCTGTTTTGTTTCCTCAGATGAAAAAATTCCTCAAAGGGAAGTGTTTTGCCCATGTGGAAGAGGCGAAACCAAAAACAGCAGAAGCACTAAAAGGCATCGAAATCGACAAGCTCAAAAACTGCTTTGAGTAGTGGAAAAAAGGCTTGATAGGTGCATTGCATCAAATGGAGAGTACTTTGAAGGTGACTGAAGTTGAAACATGTAAGAATAAATACATAATTTTTTATAAATAAATTCTTGGATTTTGAGGTGTTCCCCCACATAGTATATAATATATAACAACTGGATTTAAAAGTAACATGTTTTTATGTTATTTACCAAATATAATTTAATATATAGTAAAAGGAGGTATCAATAAAAGATTAGAAAGCAAGACTGAAAAAGAAGACATGGACAGAAATATGTAAATTAAATCAATCAAGCAGTCAGGAGTGACAATATATACAATAAGATTAAATTAATGAGAAATTTATAATTTAGAACACTAACAGGAAGAAGATCATTACTTTATGTAATGTTAAAAGTCACAACTGATAGCAAAAGCATATTGCTATTTACTGGTATTCAGTGAAGTACAGGGCAGCTAAAGTTATAAAACAAATTAGAAAAATTTGAGAAACATGAAGTGGCAGTGGGAAATTCCAATACATATGTGAGGAGTAAGCAGTTATAGATAATAATAGTTTATAACTAAACAAAACAAAATAACAAAATAAAACCTCAATAAAAAAAGCAGAGATAGTACAGGCCATGTCATCTGGACTTCATTCAATAATTACAAATGAGTAATCCTAAAATGACAAATCGATAGAAATCCAGTCATTGTTCAAAGAAAAAATTATTCAGTTGGCCAAAAAGGTGATTTGTTTTTTCTGAACTCTAGTAGTGCTTATTTGTCTTTAACTTCATTTGAAACAATTTTGTTACATTGTATTGTGACAGCTGTCAAAATAGTGTGCATTTAAAAAAACTTACCAAAATTGGTGAATTTTTTGTGTAGCCATTATAATATTGAAGATGGAAGAAAATGTGCAACATTTTCAGAATATTATGGTTTGGTATTTCAAGAAAGGTAAAAACACAACTGAAACACAAAAAAAGATTTGTGCAGTGTATGGAGAAGGTGCTGTGACCAATCGAATGTGTCAAAAGTGATTTGCAAAGTTTTGCATTGGAGAGTTCTCACTGGACAATGCTCCACAGTTGAGTAGACCATTTGAAGTTGATAGCAATCAAATTGAGACATTAATTGAGAACAATCAAAGTTATACCACATGGGAGATATCCGACCTATAAATATCCAAATTGATAAAATTTTTGGTGAAAATGAGAGATGTGTCTTATTTTATAGAACTAAACAGGCTTTTTGGCCAACCCAATAAAAGGAAAACTGCTAACTATTTAGATGTCCATGTATAGAAAACCATTTCATACTAACACCAATGAAAAATCAGTGAAAGGAGTACATAGAGAAAAACATAAACTCTACATACTTTCTATAATAAAGAATATATAAGTAAATAAATAAAACATGTATTCATTTAATTTATTTTAATTTAATGTAGGTTGCTGGACTGTCACCTAAACTACTCTTTGTTAATTAAGACAAGAATTGTAGAACTAATCCTGACTGGTGTGGCTCAGTGGATTGAGCACTGGCCTGTAAACAAAAGGATTGCAGGTTTGATTCTCAATTAAGGCACATGCCTGGATTGAGGGCCAGGTCCCCAGTAGGGGGCGTGTAAGAGGCAATCACACATTGATGTTTCCCTCCCTCTCTTTCTTCCTTTGTCTAAAAATAAATAAATAAAATCTTAAAAAAAAAAAGAATTGTAGAACTGATTAATCTGTACTTCTTCCCATCGAAAGTCTTCTGAGCCAGCCTTGCAGAGGTGCACAGAATGTCATTGGAGAAGCAGCAAAATATACAGGAAGTACCACTGGAAGACTTCATGAATAATTCAAGTCTGAACTCCAGCAATTAGTTTAGTAGGTAATCCACATGAATATGTTGAATGAAAATATAGCACTTAACATGATACTTGGTGGGTGGGGGTAGTTATAATGGTGAGGATTAGGTTCTGCTCTAAATTAGGTAGACAATTAACAGAGATTTATACCAGATGAAAATTAGAGTCTATCCTGTATTAAACAAAAAATCCAGGAGTGAGGCAGGCCAGTGTGTACTTAGTGGCTTTGCTCAGAGACTCAGGCTCTTTAGAGGTGCCTTTCCCACCATGTGTTGCTTGAGCTCGAGGTCCAAAACATCAGCTACAAACCCAGTTGTCACATCCCATTCCTAGCAGAAGGAAAGAGGAAAAGACAAAAAGTGCTTGCTATTTGTCTTCTACAGAAAGTTCTAGGATGCTGCCCTATCATATAGTTATGGATAGTTACTTCTGCTTACACCATACAGTTGCATCCCATCCCTAGTGGAAAGAAAGACTGGGAATTGTACTCCTTATCACACATGGCACCTCCCTCCCAGCCCACTGCTAAAATCCGATGGTTTAATAATTCTGAAAAAAGAGGAGAGGGGATATCCAATTTCAGATATGCTGCATTATTAAATATAATTGTTTAAATCCTTTCTACAATGACATTAAAATGAGAATTTCCATAAAAATGACATGAACAGAAAAAGAAAGATACTAGAATTTAGGAAATACTCTTTTACTGTGACTGTCTACCTAATCGGAATAAACAACAGGGAAATCCTCTTAGACTGTAGAACATAATGCCTACTTTAGGGTTATCCAACTCCCAACATAAAATTTCCTACTTTTTTTTATATATAACGATGTTTCTGAAACATCATTGCTGTTATATACAATAGCCTGAAATAAAATCAATGTTGTCTGAGATAACTTAAAAAATGTGAAAAACTTAAAGCACAGATCAAAAACAAACCTGCCTGAATCCACAAAGGTATATTACATAGGCTACAAACTCAATAAGGACTTAGACCTGAAATGCTGAGACTTCTAGGTTCCCCCCTTTAATTAATGTCCAGTGAATGAGAATTTGTGACTTGAAGTTGCTTTCTATCAGTTGCCAAGGCATCAGTTAGGCCATAGACTAAGGCTAACCGATAGGCAAAAATCTGAGCTTTGTGTCAGCCTTGTGTGTACTCTGAAAAAAGATCCTACATCAGTAAAAGAAAGCCAGAGAAAAAGATAAACATTGTCTTGTTTCAATCTGCTGTAATTAATGAGATGACTTGCCACCAGAGCCTTTGGGATCTAAACAGACAGGAAGAGAGCATCAGACTGAAAGAGTATGAAGGAATACCTGTGGTCGGTGATTATGAACAGTGTTCACTACACTAGGGAAAACAATGTTTACCCTTTTTCTTGCACTAACATCAGAGAAAATTACAGAGGAAATATCTTCTCTTTGAATTATTTAATACAGTAAATAGAATTCTGAGTGGCACAGGACCCCAGATAATCAGATTCAATTTTTAATAAATTTTATCTGTGTACCATAAAATATAGCAAAATGTCACACCTGTTTCTGAATCTAATTTTACAAAAAGAATCACAATTGTCTGACAAAGCAACACAATTTTAATCTGACAACTTCTAAACTCCATGCATAAAACATTACATTTTTCCACTCACCACTACTACTGACATTACTAATACCACTACTACTAATAACATAATTTACAGCTTTAAAAGATTTCTACAAATTAGACTTATACCTGGTATATGTTTATAGTGTGATAAGGGAGTATTTCTCAGTGTGTGTAGAGCAAATAAGCAGCCCAGGGAAGCAATAAAAAAAAGAGTGAACATCAAATGGGTTTCCTCACCAGTCAGAGGACAGGGTGGTAAATGAGATGAAATCATCGTGGTAAATGCATTGGGAACAAAAGAAAAATCAGGGGGTGAGGATGGGTATGTCTGAGCCTAGATATGCCGAAAGCAGAGAAGCCTTTAGTTTTTCTGATCTTTTTTTTGGCTATGGCTTTTCTTTAGACTTCAACTTGGAAGGATTTCCTCATCTCTTGTGTGAATAAACAGTAAGATAAACTAAATAGAATTAGTGCTTATCATAAACCATGTTGGGCTTACTTTCTGTGTATGGAGCACTACAGTAGGGCCTGCTTGCCTTACTTCAAGTCAAAGGGTACATCTTCAAGCAGAGGGTACATCGTAGGGCAAATGCTTATGAAAACAAAATGCAAGGGGTTGATACAGGCTGCCTCATGGAAGGATTTTATTTTGTAGCATAATCAAGATATTAACCATGGCCTGCAAACAACCAGTAACCAGATTTTAACTCTTTAATAGTTTACAAAAAACTTTTCTATTTCATTCTGTGACAGGCTTAAAACGTAGGCAAAATTGTCTATTTTACAGCTCCAATTCTTCCATGACCATGTCACTCCAAGCCTTTATACACAGGTCTCCTTCTGACCTGAAAGTCCCCCTTTTTTCCTTCACTTGTGTCCAGTTAAGTCCCTCTGATCCTCCAGAAATCGTTTATTAGAAGTGTTCCCTCTTGCATCAACCTCTCTTATGTCCTGCGCTCTTTGTTGCCATAGCTCTCTGAAATTCTGTCTATGAGAGTACTCATCACATGTTATATAAATTAGCTATTTATATACAGTGGCAAATAACTGGTGTTTTGCCTGATTCTTTCAGGGTCCCTTTATCCTGCTCACATGCAGCTTATTAGGCTTTGGTTACTCACAGAATAAGGTCTTTGGGCTGTGCAGCCCCTTTGCTCTCAGAGGCAGAGTTTTGGGAATGTTTGTGACTTCCTGTCCTACCCAGTGGCCCACAGCCAATGACTGATGAGTGTAGAAGGATAATTTACACTCCACAGTTTCTTTGCAGGATCAGCTGAGGCTAATTTCCTAAAATCACACCTTTGCCTACCTTCTTCCCTTTTCTCTCATGCTTTCTTGATATTGAGCAAGCTTCTCCTGAGGCTTCTTCCTTAACAAATCACTTGCATTTGAATCTTCATCTCAAACTCTGTTTCTAAAGAACCAGACCAAAGACATGATTCTTTTGCCTTTAATAAATCATAAGCTATTACAGCAAGGCCTGTTCTTGATCTTGGTGTTCCCAGCCCAGAGCACTAAGCCTGAAACATAATAATAACTTAAAAAAATCACTTTTGCTCAAATGGATTCCTACCACTATAATTCTTTTAAGTCAGATAAAATACCACTCCACCAGAACCTACCACACACAGCAATGAGTTTCAGTTAAGTGATATATTGCTATTTTAGTACATTTTCTTCAAATGACAGTTGACTCTATATTCACCTGCTTTCAATTTGAAATATACACAAAAGGATTTTTGTTTAAATTCCACAGCTTTTAATGAATTCACATTAATCAATTTAAATATTTTTCCATTACACTTAGCAGCATAAATTATATTTTGAGCATGGGTTGTTGGAATTAAAGAAAATATCAAGTGATACCTTCCTAGTGTCAAATTTTAAATTGTTATTGAACTAACAATTAGGACAAAAGTAAACACTGATAAATGGTAAAAGTAAAATTATAAAAATAAATCCAACAGAACTGGCAATATTAGAGAAAATAACACAAAACTAAAAATAGATTAATAGGTGATGTGAGTTATGAATTAGTTTATCAAAACCACCCAAGATTTAGAATAGACTTAGACTACTAAATAAATCAGCAGTACAATATGGCTGATATAAAAATAACAAACACTGTGCTAAATATGTTCAAATATGATTGAAATATAAATATTTGACTTCATTTTTATCATAACCTAAATTTTTAAGAATTACAATATTTTGTATAAGCTACAGAAAAAAAACATATTCTCCAATTTCTCCAGAAGGCAAATGGAAAGGAACTCGTTTAGCTGCTTCCTCACTGGCCACCCCTGCTTAGCCTCTGCTGGCCATTCCTACTCACCTCCCTGACCACAGAATGGCTGTGTCTTAACCTTGTGGTTCTTTTCTATCTACACTCACTTCCTCAGTCACCCCTCTAGAACTTAAAATATCATTTATATGATGATAACTTATAAGACAGTACTTGGGTTCAGGTGTTTTCCCTGAATCCCAGTCAGCTGGCAATAGCATCTACCCTCCATTTCCAATGTAACATCCGGAATAAACTCTTGCTCTTAGTCCTTCTCATTTCAGTGAATATCAACACCATCTTTCCAGTCATTCAGACAGAAAAATATGCCATCACCTTGAAAAGAGAATGTCAATAAAAATGCAAAATCATATTATTAACCTTAATTCCAAAAAAAACCTCATCAGACCTATGATGAACTTTAACATTTGTACTATAATTGGAGAAGTAGTAGCATAGTCACTTACTGAATTTTCATGTTTTGTCAGGGATCCTCAAGATCCGTAACAATGAAAACATAAATTAGATAAAATCTACTCTACAAGGCAGCCACAGTATATAGCACTGAGTCTGAGGAGTCTCAGAGGACTTACAGGTTCATTCCACAGTTGTGTTCATGATGGGATATATCACAGTGAAAAGATATAAAGCAAAATTAACAAAGGGAAGGGTGTATGGGGTGAAGGTAAGAAGAAAACAGGTATAAGCTTCCAAGAGTCCCATCCCCATGGAGTCCCCAAAGAGGCACTTATTCCCTTTGCATTAAATTATAACATGTGTGGAATGTCTGCCAGGGAAGCTCATTAGAGATTCAGTTTTACTGGGAGCTGGTCACATAGGCACCTGCTGCCTAGCAGATAGAGAATAGCGAGACCCTTCACGGAATCCAGATTCTCAGATGCCAACCCAGGAACCCAGGACCTTGCAAGCAGGACTTCCTAAGCCTAGTACTTTCAGGCCTGCTAAGTTAACTTTTTCTGCACACATATATATCTTGTAGCAGAAGTGTTCTGTGGTCATTTTAAAGAAGCTCCTTAAAAGAGAAGGGCATGAATGCATTTATCTTCTTTCCCTTTTCTTCCTTGCTGCTTGAAATGCAAATGTGATAACTGGGCCTTGAGGATCCATCTTAGACTGTGGGCCAACCTTAAGGTAAAAGTTATATGATAAGGAGGGTCCTTTATGGCATGAAGTCATTATACCATCTCAGAATTCTCAATTTCTAAATTAATTTTCTAGACAGAATTCATGCTTATCTTATTTTATCTATAATAATTTCTGCATTCAGTACTTAGCAGGCAAACACTATCTGTCATGAAAAATTAAATAATTTAAAATATGACACCCACTTATAATATTTGAAGACACTATAAATAAAAGATCCAGTTTTTCCAAATGCAAAGTAATGAAAGTAATACCCTTGAAGAAAGAACTAAATGATTAGATGTGCAATATTTAAAACATTTAAAAGATTTAAGTGCCACCTCATGAGAAAAAGAATAAATTATTATTTTAAAAAGGAAGAAATCTTCCCTAGCTGGTGTGGCTCAGTGGGTTGAGCAGCAGCCTGCGAACAAAGGGTCACAGGTTCGATTCCTAGTCAGAGGACATGCTGGGTTGCCTGGCCAGGTCCCTGGTGGGAGGTGCAGGAGAGGCAACCACACACTGATGTTTCTCTCCATCTTTTTCTCCCTCCCTTCCCCTCTCTCTAAAAATAAACAAAAAATCCTAAAAACAAACAAACACAGGACAACTTGTTTAAAAAAAGAAAGAAATTTGAGGCTCCACAACTTAATCATCAATATGTTCATTGTTTTGTTTTTATGAAGGAGGAGGTGTTGTAATGGCATACATTATATTCTAAACACTTTTATTTGTAATTTGAGTAAATTAAATACAGGAGAGTAGTCAAATTTCACTATAATGTTTCTTCCAGCACTCTGTAAGTTTTCCCTGATTAAAATTTAGCACTTTTGTACTTAAAAATCAATATTTATTTCTGGGTTCTCTATTCTGTTCCATTGGTCTCTGTGTCTGTTCTTATGCCAGTACCGGACTGTTTTGATTACAGTGGCCTTATAGTATTGTATGCTATCAGGTATAGTGATCCCTCCTACTTTGTTTTTCTCTCTCAAGATTGCTGGGGCTATTCAGGGTATTTATATAAATTTTTGGAATGTTTGTTCTAGATTTTTGAAATATGCCATTGGTATTTTAATAGGAATTGCACTGAATCTATAGATTGCTTTGGGTAGTATGGACATTTTAATGATGTTAGTTCTCCAATCCAGGAACACAGTATATGCTTCCATTTTTTTGTATCTTCCTTAATTTCTCTCTTCAGTGTTCTATAGTTTTCCCAGTACAGATCTTTTATCTCTTTGGTTGAATTTACTCCTAAGTACTTTATTTTTCTTGTTGCTATAGTAAATGGGATTTTCCCCCTAGATTCTCTTTTTGATATTTCATTGTTGGTGTACAAAAATGCCATTGATTTATGAATATTGACTTTGTACCCCACTATTTTACCAAATTCACTTATTAGATCAAGTAGTTTTTGTCTCTATGGTCAATTAATATTTGACAAAGGGGGAATGTACATATGATGAAGTAAAGATAGATTCTTCAGTAAACATTGTTGGGAGAACTGGTCTAGTATGTGCAAAAAAAAAAAAAATGAAACTAGACCACCATCTTACACCATACACCAGAATAAACTCAAAATGGATAAAAGACTTAAATATAAGTAGTGACCCCATCAAAGTCATAGAGAAAAAATATGCAGGGAAATTACATATATCCCACCCAACACTATTTTTGCTGATATATCTCCTAGGGCAAGGAAAATAAAGGAAAAATTAAACAAATGCAACTATGTCAAACTTTTAAAAGCTTCTGCATAGCTAAGAAAACCATTATCAAAATGTAAACAGAACCGACCATATGGGAAAACATATTTGCCAATGATACATCAGAAAAGGGTTTGATCTCCAAAATGTATAAAGAATTCAAAGGAGTCAACACCAAGACAAGCAATACAATCCAAAAGTGGGCAAAGGACTAATGAGGACTAATCTAGTGAACAAAATAGACTAACAAAAGAAATAGAAACATAGGCAGGGAAACATAGAACAGACTGAAAGTGACCAGATGGGAAGGGTAGGGGGATAACTGTGGAAAGAAGGGGACAGGACTAGACAAAGAACATGTAAGAAAGATTCACAGACATGGAAAACACTATGGAAACTGATTGTGGGAGCCTGGTGTTTGGGATGGGCAGAGGAAGGCAAAGGGGGAAAAAATCAGACAACTATAATAGAACAACAATTAAAAATGATTAAAAAACTCATTGTTTATTTTATCACTAACTTCACAATTGAAGGGTCTTTGGGGGGTTTGCTTCTGAACAATTCTCTTATCTTCTTCTTTTTGTGTTTCTTATGGGAATTTTTCACCATCATCCTCAGTCTCATTAAAAGTGAAGCAGTAATCTAGAATAACTTTTATAATAAGTTACTCTAAATTAACAGTTATTGCAGACACTGCAGAGTATTAGGAACATGATAAATAGTAAATTGTTCTATTCCACTCACTCCAAGGCAGTACTCTACCAGAGAAGTATTTAAATTTATTTGTAAGACAACTAAATGAACTTTTACCATTTAAGATATTCAAATACCACTGACACTCGTAATGAATGTGTCTTTTGGCATTAGGATTGACAGAGGTGTTTGTAATTATAGTATTCTAGTGTTCTTCAAACAGATAAATTTAACCAGATTGTGACAAATAAATAATTCAGTCCTATTTTATTTTGTGTTTTCTAATAGCTCATCTCATTAAAAAAGAGAGCCCCATCCTCAAGGGAAGGAAGTGGGAATGGAGATTGAGTTAATAATCAATCACATTCACATGATGAAGTCTTGTGGAAATCCCTAAACTGTGGAATCTGGGTGGTGTCCAAGTTGGTGAACATATCTGTATGCTGAGAGAGGGTGGTGCACCCCAAACTCTGTAGGGACAGGCTTCTGCATGCAGGGCTTTCTGGGCCCACCCCTGCACCTTTTCATCTGGTTACTTGCGTACATCCTTCATAATAAACCAGGAAACACAGGTCAGTGGTAGAATGGGACAATCCCAGAAGGCCAAGCATGATGGAGGCATGAAGGGACTGTGTATTTCAAATGCAGGCACCCAACAGGAGGATCCTTTATTAACCCAAACAAAGCAAACTTTAGAGTAGACTCTCTTACTGCAATTAAGAACAACTATGTGCTAGAAGATGGACAAAAGGAAAATGAAAAAGACCAAATTGGTATGATTGGGAATAAACCTGTGGAAACTATGGGTTTTGAGTTTGTTATGAGACAGCAAAGTATAAAACTGAGATCTCCCTCTAGCTCATTATCTCCAAATAACACTTTGACAGGAAGGTTTTAGTCCTTAGTTGACCAGGAATTACAGGGGCCTGCGTACCCTGGTGCACCTCTGGGTGGTGCACCAGGAGCTGGGAGGAGCTCCCCCCCTGAGTCTAACGGTACTTCCACTTCAGAAAGGCCAGCTGATGTTCCACATATTGTCAACTTGTGAGACCTTTCCTCTAATCAATTAATTGATGAAAATCAGCTGTTTCTTATAGCATATCTGCCCTAATTAGAACCAGTAATCTTTTCTGACATTGGAATTTCTTCTCTACAATTCTCAGATGCTGGAATGTTGTCTTTCTTGCAGTACCTTGTAGTCAATGATAGCCAAATTATTGCAGTGGTCACTTATCAAGGAGCTGGACAAGTTACATAGTCTGCATGCTCTGCCCTGCCTAAGAAACCCCTGACTCAAGGAAGTAGAGTGGAGGCAACACCCAGTTCAATATGGCCAAGATCCATCTGCTGGAGACCCTGAACAAATGTAAGATTCTCCTGGAGAGATGCGTGGAACCAAGCTGGACTGGAAAAAGCATTTGGAAAGGAATGAAAAGAGGTGGGTGGGCATCAGGTTCCTGACCAAAACAGGCTAAATGCAGAGTTGCTGGCAGCCCCTCCCAGAGAGCAGTCACTCTACCTCCAATGTGGTGTCCCTGAACGGGGACCTCAAACCACAGCAACCATTTTGCTCAAAAAGCAGCGATTAACACTGAAGATGAAATATCCTCATCATCTTGGTCCAAAAGGCCTAGGCCATAGAGAAACAACTACTATGCTCCATAACAATCCAAGGTGAAAGGGTTGCTGTCCTGTCTTCTTGAAGTTCCTGTGTCAGCTGTCCTATGTAAGACCCAAAATGCAGGGCAGAGAAACTGAACTAAAAATGACCAACAGTCATTACAGTTTTCTTCTGTGGAAACTGGAAATTGTCTGTTAGTGCAATGGTGACAGGCAACTAATAAAACTCAGAGACTAGATTGTTTATCATGACTGGGGTTCACTGGAAATGATTTATTGGAACAATTCTACTCTCAAAATTTTTATGAGGTTTTATAATTTTTCTGAAGTATAGAAAACATTGTACATTTCATTGGGAAGACATCATCTCTATGCTTGTATATAATAGCAATAATAAAGGCATTATGCCTAACTAAAAATATAAATTAAAATAAGATATCAAAAATGTTACAGTAAATTGACCTAAGACAGTATTTGAGAATGCGTTGTCAGCCCCTTTGCATTTTATGGGCACCTGTAACTGGAAAGGGAATTTCACATTTCCAATTTCTACATGTATATTTTCAATCTTATGGAAAAAATTGACCTCACACTTTTCCCCTAAAATATTTGAACAACTGTTGAAAAATAAGAACAATGACACATTTAATGTACATCCTGCAATATTCAGAGGTGCAAATGACCTGTGCTCAGAAGCTGTCAAATTGCACTTACACTCAATTCAACATACAGGTGATTGAAACTTATCAACAAGAAGACATAAAAAACTAAACACCATAAATACTATTCATGAAAGAAGACCATTATATATATTTTTCATTTTTTGGTCATCTCTCATACTCACTTTACCCATGAGATTGAAAATACACCCAAGCGCGTGCTCGGGAATCAAACCTGCTACCTTTTGGTTTAGGGGACAATGCTCCAACCAAGTAAGCCATACCAGCCAGAGTGAAAGAAGACCATTTTAAGCTCTCTTTTTTTTAATTCTCACCTGAGGATTTTTTTTTATTATATTCAGAGAGAGAGGAAGGAAGAAAGAGGTAGAGAGATAAAGAGACAGAGATAGAAATGATAGAGATAGAGATGGAGATGGGAGGAGAGAGAGATAAAGAGAGAGAGCAACTTTGAGGTGAGAGAGACACATTGATTGCTTGCCTTCTCAGATGCATGCCAACCAGGGGTTGAATCTGCAACCTGTGTATGTGCCCTGACTGGAATCAAACCTGGGACGCTTCAGTCTACAGGATGACACTCCAACCATCTGAGCCACACCAGCCAGGGTGAGGACTATTTTAAATGTCAAGTACGTGGTCCAATTTCAGGACCCATCAATCAGAGAGGACATTAACAGTGTTGTAATATTGTACATATTTGACACATTGTTCCTCACTAGACTAGTGCCTGTGTTAAATATTGCAAGAATTTATATTTAACTTATTTCAGTTTTGAATAATGCTTAGAAGAGGGAGACATGGCAACTAATACTGTGTTGGATTCTGTACCAGGCACAAGTAAATATCATTATCCTCAATTTGCAGATGACTCAACTGAGATTCAGAAAGGTTAATGACTTTCCTGAGACCATACAATTAGTAAATAGTAGTTACAGAATTCTAACAAGCACCCGCAATTCTACTAAAAGTAGCCAATATTTATTAACGGCTTCCTCTGGCAAGTGCTTTGTTAAGGTATCTCATTTAATCCTCATAAAACCCATGTCAATTAGATGCTATAATTCCATTTTACAGATGAGAAACTAAT
Organism: Phyllostomus discolor; assembly: GCF_004126475.2. Classification (NCBI taxonomy): domain Eukaryota; kingdom Metazoa; phylum Chordata; class Mammalia; order Chiroptera; family Phyllostomidae; genus Phyllostomus; species Phyllostomus discolor. The sequence goes on along the minus strand of NC_040903.2, from coordinate 121,944,846 downwards.
GCTAAGACAGTAAAATGATTTTCCCACAACTGGTATAGAGAGGAACTGGAATCGAGGTCTCCCTCTATCTGCAGTAACAATATTTTCTTAGTCTCACTCAGGGGATTTTAACAGAAATGGACTCTGTTGGCTTTAATTCAAGTTAGTTCTAAGAACCTTTCTCCAAGAGCAAGAGAAAGCCAATGGTTATTTTAACTCTTTGGAAAGAGAGCACATGTTATTCAACTATACTAAACCACTATAATATTTTCTGCATGTATTTATATATCACCTGAGTTTTTTTCCTAATTGAAATGGAGAGGTGAAGAATAAAGCACAAAATTATTCTGTATAGTATTACCTGGGGTTCTTGGAACTGAATGTTTCTGAGACAAAAAAAGAAATAAGAAAAAGAACTTAAATTTGTCTTCTGGACAAAGAAGAGAGAAGATGAGGAAAATTTGAAGTTAAAAGGGAAGAGCTACAGAGATGCTTGTGCTAAGGCAGTGGTTTATGCAAACAGGAAATTGATAGGACATGATCTTCAACATTTAGGTAACTTCAATGCAGTTTTCAACAGCATTAAAATGAAAAGAGAACCAACCACATGGGAGAACATGTTTGCCAATGATACCTTGGACAAGGGTTTGATCTCCAAAATATATAAAGAATTCACATGACTCTGCTCCAGAAAGACAAGAAACTCAATTAAAAAAATTGGGAAGAGACTTGAACAGACACTTTCTCCAAGGAGGACCTATAGAAGGCCCAGAGACATATGATGACAGTAAAATGATTTTCCCACAACTGGTATAGAGAGGAACTGGAATCGAGGTCTCCCTCTATCTGCAGTAACAGTATTTTCTTAGTCTCACTCAGGGGATTTATCATTATCATTAGCTATCAGAGAGATGCAAATTAAAACCACAATGAGATACCTCTTTATACCAGTCAGAATGGCCATCATAACCAAATCAACAAACAAGTGTGGGAGAGAATGTGGAAAAAAGGGAACCCTAGTGCACTGTTGGTGGGATTGCAGACTGATGCAGCCACCGTGGAAGACAGTATGGAATTTCCTCAGAAAACTAAAAATGGAACTGCCTTATGATCCAGCAATTCCACTGCTGGGATTATACCCTAGAGCCCTGAAACACAAATCCAAAAGAACCTATTCACCCTAATGTTCATAGCAGCACAATTTACAATAGCCAACTGCTGGAAGTAACCTAAGTGCCCATCAGCAAATGAGTGGATCAAAAAACTATGGTACATTTACATGATGGAATTCTTCGCAGCAGAGAGAAAAAAAGGCGCTCCTACCCTTTGTAACAGCATGGAATTGGAGAGCATTATGCTAAGCAAAATAAGCCAGGCAGTGAGGGACAAATATCATATGATCTCACCTTTAACTGGAACATAATCAACAAAAGAAAAAAGCAAACAAAATATAACCAGAGTCATTGAAATTAAGAAAAATCTAACAGTAGCCAGAGGGGAGGGGGCAGGGGACAGTGGGGAGAAGGGTTTACAGGAACTACTAGAAAGGACAAATGGACAAAACCAAGGGGGAGGGTGGAAGCAAGTGAGGGAGGTGGGTTTGGCTGGGCTGGGGGAGAGCGATGAGGGGAAAATGCAGATAACTGTAATTGAACAACAATAAAGTAATTTAAAGAAGAAGAAAAAAAGACATGTTTTCAATAGCAAGGTACAGATTTTGACTTTTACCCTATTATAGTAAAAACCAAATGGATTATACAGATAGGTGGATGAGAAATGACCCCATGTGGCCATGTGACATAATTCATTGGTCACTTATCATCTCTTCCAACTTTTGACTAGGACACCTTGCAATTCAGAGACCAGAAAGACAAAAACTACATTTACCAGACTCCCTTGTGCTAAGGTTGCAGACATAATTTAGGTTTTATGAATATCAATTCAGAAACAAATTAAGTGGAAATGAAGGTATTTTGTGAGGAATCAATTTCTATAGGTTAGAATTACAATAAGCATGGTTATGAAACAGAACCAACAGTTCTGGAGTGGACTTCTGGATCCCTTGATCACAAGTCTGCGTTTTTCTTGAAGCTGCTTGGTTGGAAGAGTTACTTTGTGATTCTAACAGAGAAAGCAATTCCTTCTGTGGTCAAAGGCTGTGGTGTTATTTTGGGACTCATTCCTACAGTCCCAGACCTACGGTGTTCTACTGCAGCTCTTAAAATTAATTTTGTAGGGAATTAACTATCTAGATCAATCTATTTATGCTCAAACTAACAAGAATAGATTCTGTTATCAGCAACTGAATCCTGTCTGATAAACCCCTTTCTCATCACGCTCATTTGCCCTTCTTAAGCTTCACCTTCAAAGCCAGGCCCCACAGAGTAAAAGTGTAAGGTCAGCTCCAGGAACCTCCATCCTCTGAGTGCATGACCCTTTCCTTGGAACTATCTATACTGTGTTTACTGGAGTCTACAATGTTTATTCCACAAATATAAATGAGCACCATAAAATCTAAGTGCCCACTGGAATTAATATATTGACACAAACTCTTGATTGCCTAAGTATTATCAATTCTAATGAGAGAAAGAGGGATGATGGAGAGTAAGTCACCACCAGTAACTGAAGAGAGCAGTGGCGCCATTAACAGAATGTAAACAATCAGAAGTCTCATTCTGTTAAATAGAAACATCATTAAAAGTTGCATGAAATATTCAGGAGCTGCTTTGCAAGATGCATACAGATTTTAGTGTGCCTCCAATGGAAGGTAAGTAAGCACCATTATAAAAGAGCTTCACACTCAGTATTTAAGATATCAGTATATTTAATTTCAATAAATTATTTTATGACATCTAAAACTAAATGTTTGCTGTTTGATAGTAAATTAAGTTACAAGTTCATCTATCTGTGTAACCATCAATATCTACACAAAAACTCATGAATACTTAGTTTCATCCAAATATAAAGAAAGGTCTATTTCACAATATTTAGAATCAAGTGCATATGAAAAACCAAAATATAAAGGTAAAATATAAAGTGCTTATTACAAAATTGATATAGCACAGGTGGCAAACACAAGGCCTGTGGGCCAAATCCAGCCCTCTGCCTTGTTTTATCCAGCCTGGCACCTTGTTTCTACCTGGCAGCAGTGCCGAGCTCCTTGTCCCTAGTGAAGGAGTAGTTACATTTATACAGTCCTAACATTACATCTGGCCCTTTGAAGACAACCCCGAGGCTGATGTGGCCCCCAGTGAAAATGAGTTTGACACCCCTGTAATATAGTATAATGTATGTCAAAAATTCAATGCTTATAATGAAGTTTTTTGTTCCCCCATCAACTTAGTTTTCAAGCCACTAAGTATGAAGAAATATATTTCATTTGCATCAGTGTATTGTCCTTAATTTTAAAGGAAAAAAGTCAAGCTTTGCAGTTTTAGGCCTCAGCTGGCACTTTGTTAAGTATGTCTCCCAGTTTGAACACCCTTCACAGGACACGTGACAGGAGTGCATCAGGGATGTGGGGTACCAGGGGAGGCATTAAGGACAGCAGGTGGAGAAAGCAAATGAGGGCAAACCAATCATAAAAAGGAAACAAAAGAATGTGAAACAAAGCATAGGAAAAGTACATTTCCTTAAAGTTTATCAACTAACGTCCCTTATCTAAAAGGCAGATTACTGACCTACCAGTATATGGTGACTTGAACTGAGACTCAAAGTGAGAAATTTCTGAAAATGTTTCACTCCTGCTCCTAGGGTTAGGGGAGTTCAAACCTTTTTAAAATCATGAAGCAGTGCCCTTACCAATGGATCTCACCAGCACCCCATGCTTGGAATTCAGATCCTTTCGGAAAATAGGTGACACAGGTGAAACTAGTTCAGCTTATTGCCCCCGAGCCATTAAAATTAACCCCTATTGATCTACCTGGACATTTCAAATTAAAACCAGTACACACAGCACTAAGATATTTTATTTAAATATCTTTTTTCTTACTAACTTCACTTTATATATTTAAATAACAAAACCAAAATCACATAGTGACAGATACAATAGCCAACATCCCGTAATTACTGAATGTTGCCCCATTATGTGTGCAAATATATATATTTGTGTACAAAAATATGTGTACAAATATGTATATATATACCATATTTTTTGGACTATAAGATGCACTTTTTTACCACATTTTTTGCTTCAATATTTTCTCCTCTATTTTCCTCCTCCAAAATCTAGGTGTGTCTGGGGAGGGGCACCATAAGACACACCTAGATTTTAGAGGAGGAAAATTGGAAAAAAAATTTGAAGCAACAAATGTGGTAAAAAAGTGTGTCTTATAGTCCAAAAAATATGGTACTATATATTCAATATATGATTTTGTGTTTTGTGTGATATATGCATATATGAAACTATATTCATAAGTTCTGTAGTTAATAGTGAAAATATTAAATAGCATGAGGTAAATTATAGACACTATCAATTGATGCTTGGACACATCTGAAATTTAGTTTTATCTTCATTGGTTTCCGTGTATTGTATTCCTTAAGTAAAGAAAATTATAAAGACACGATCTTGTTATTCTAAATGTATGTCAACCAATGCTACTTCTATGACTGATGCCAAGAAACCCCAACGTACCAAGTAGATTCAGTCAGTACTTTCTGGTAACAGCAGATGTTGAGGACACAAAACAAAAAAAAAGACGAAAATGTATCTTGAGTTTATCAGGTAACAGGAAATGATGTACAATCCATCATGCTCCCATGACACTTCAAGAAAAGAATTTTTGTCTCTTCTGAAAAATTTATGTAGTCATTATTTCAGGTAAAATGTAATCTTGTTATGTCTCATTGAAAAATAAATACAATTCACATCGAACTTCCAATAAATATAAAATGCTAGATTTATCAAATGGTATTTTAAGTAGATATGTATTTTTATTTTTCTATAACATTCCTCTGATGAAAATATTTATTTGATTTTGTCACTTCAGTCAATTACTGTATATTTACATAGTTAGCATAATTGTCTCTAACTAGGAAATGAGTGTTCATATGTATAATCATTTGAACATGTAATTATGATACCTAATTATATAAATATAGGCTAAGTCAAAATGATCAAAATTTTCATTATCTTACTGGTTTAAAAAGAGTGCATAATATTTATACAGCATCTGAAAGAGAAAAGGTTCAAGCATCATTTATAATCCCATCTTTCATGTTGCTTACTCACCAAAGTTAACTTAAAATTTGAGAAGGAAATTGGGAGAAATTAATAACATTGATCTTACATATTTATATCAAACCACAGAATAACTTTGGCTTTATTACATACCATGACAGGCCAAAATCTCTATTAATGAAATCTCACTATTATTTGACACTCATTTAATGTACTCATTTATGATTCATTTGACACTCAGTATATTCATTTATAAGAAAAGGTTTCTATGCCTTCTGAAAAAGAACTTTTGTTCTTCAGAACTAATCATAGAAAGAATAATATGAACAATTGATAGCAACTCAAAGAATGTAGGCAGAATCCTTTGCTAAATGAATAGACTGATAATACCATCCAGCTCAGACTGGATCCTTTGAAACCAGCAGAGCCTGAGGCAAGGACTACAGAGTTGATGGTTTCTTTGGGAGGTGCAAAACCTCTGAAAGGAGGATGAGGGAATAAGGTGGGAAAGGTAACTGAGGCAAGAAAAGATGTGAGGCAATCAAAGCAAAGGGTATGTTGCTTGTGATGTGCTTTTTTTCTGTATGCAGGATTATCTGGAAGCTTTGAAAAGAGGAAACACACTTTCACTGCAGTTCAGAGGGGAGAAATAAAGAGCAATTTGTGTCTTATCCTCTCCTGATTCCTATTTGTCTCGATTCACGTAAAAAAGAACTAATATTTCTGAACTTCATCACGCGATCTCAAGTCAGATCCGAAGGCCTAGAAAAGGCCTTGGGTATCAAGGACTTTACAAATGTCAGTGCCTGGGTCCAAGAGTCAAGACCAAAAATGAGTGAAGACTCAATAGTGAAGTCAGAGAAAATGGGGTTACCAGGGAAAAATACACTCTGGGGTGACAACAGTGTAATCACAACATAGGTGTTCCAAAGATCAAAGCTGAAGGAGACGATTGAAATGTTTAGGAGCAATTCCTGTTTGCAGAAAGTCCTAAGTGGACAATATTGATGGAGATTGAGAGTCATATGCTGTTTCTGGGATAGCTAAATAGGAAGAATGCTTTTTCCCCTTGGTTTGTAAAAACAATGATGTCTTTCCAAATGACTCCCTAGTTGCTGGTAAGGGTTGATGGTACAATGACTGCTGGCACATTATAGCACTGCATCAATGATGGTGAGACAAGTGAACAGCCTCTTCAGTGCCTTCACAAAGGGAAGGAAAAAGATAGCATGGCTTTGTCTACATGAGCAAAGTGTTAAAATACTCAATAACCAACTTTTTTGTTTAAAATATTTAAAACAAATTAATATGCAGTATCAACTTTAGGGAAAGAAAAAGCTAATATTTCAAGAAACTCTTTCCTGAGCCAGGCCACAAAGTATAAAGGAGAGCCTCCATGAAAATGCACTCTTTAACTTTGCTCGCAAAACTTGCAAGGGACCAATTTAATCTTTCCCTCTGACCCAGTTCTTAGAAATTTGTTATCAACTTACCTCTTAATATAACTTACTAGTGCAAACACCCTGGATATGCAGTACTTACAATATTCAGGTTCCTATAAAAATAGCGATTGCGTCCCCTAGAGTAAGGCTAGCTAGCTTTCCCTTTCCCACAAGCTAAATCTAATTTAGACAAACTTATTATTAATTCAGAGTGCTGGAGAATCTGGTGCATAAAAAGGAGAGCTCTGCAAAGAAAAAAGTCACATTTCTTGGCCTGATCCAAGAAAGTTCTGATATCTAAACCACCTTAGTTTTCTGATTAAAAAAGAACATAAAGTCAAATTAAGCAAATTGAAAAAGGCTAATTTCTGACATAATCAACTGATTTGCAACACTTACTCCCCACATTTCTCACCCCGGTCCCCCAGGTCTTCCTTCCAGGTGTCCATCCCACAGCCCACAGGGCCGCATCAGGCCCAGGATGGCCATGAGTTTGGCCCAACACAAAGTCGTAAATTTACTTAAAATCTTTATTTGCTCATCAGTTTCTGCTAGTGTTTATGTATTTAATGTGTTGCCCAGGACAACTGCTCTTCTTCTAATGTGGCCCAGAGACACCAAAAGTTTGGACACCCCTGCACGTAAGCTTTTCTTTATACCCTCAAACACCTGAAAAAATGCAGTAGAAATTACTCTGAAGGAAGAGCAGAGCTTGTAAACATGATTTTATATGTAAAAATGATGTTTCTTTTTGATCATCAAATCTTGGGGTGAAATGGAAACAAAAATCAAGATAATCTTTCTGAAATGAGTCACAGTTTATCACTTTGCACCACAAACATACCAGAAACAAAAAATTTGTTATGCAAATTTTTAATAATAATTTAGATGTCTTTGAAGTTTCTGGTCTGAAAATTAATGTGTATGCACTCTCTATTCATTCAGGTCCTCAGACCAAATTCTTGAATTATCCTTGATTCTTCTATCTCCCTCAGATCTATCTCATCTGTCAAGAAAACTTTAACTCAAAATATATTTCTACACTACTTCCAGCTCCAAATATTTATGCTTAGCCCTTGTTACATCATCTCTCCAAGTATAGAGCTCTTAGCTTCCACTCTGAATCTGTCTAATTGGTTTCCCAAGTTGCAAGCAAAGAGATCTTGTAAAAATATAAGGCACATCACCTGCTTAAACTGTTTTTGGCTTCCCATTGCAAATAAGATAGAACCCCATGCTTTTTCAACAGGCTCTATTGCCTTCATCTCCTGTCTATCACTGTACTGCAACCATACTGACCTCCTTCCTCAAACACACCAGCTCTTTTCCTGCTTCAAGACCTTGGCCTTTGGTGCTCTCTTTTCTCTTAACTTCATGCATTGCTCTGCTTAAAGGCCATTTCACCTTTGCAGTCTTCCCTGACTGTACTATATAACACAATGGTTTCTGTCATTCTTAGTCACCTCATCTAGTACAATGCCCTGAAGGACACTTAGTCAATACCAGAAATCTGAATACATATTGTTTTGTTTACTACCTGTTTTTTCCTAAAAATACATAACCTCACTGAGGCCTGGGATTTGGTAGGTCTTTGTCATTGCCTAGCTCAGAACCAAAGTAGCACCTGACACTCAGTACATGCTAAATGCTCACCTCCTTTTGTATGACATCCAGCTGTCCATTCTTTATTACTCCCTGGGTAATCATTAGAAAGTATAAACAGGCTCTGGCTATGTAGTTAGTTGGTTGAAATGTTGTCCCAGTGCAACAGAGTTGTGGGTTTGATCCCGGCCAGGACACATACAAGAATCAACTAATGAGTGCATCAGTAAGCCCAGCAACATATTGATGTTTCTCACTCTCTCTTTCTCTCAGATCAATACATAAAAAAAATTTTAAAGGATAAACAACCTCATTAACACCATGCAACTCTGATGGAAATCTGCACTCTATTGATGTAACTCAGCCTCTTATATGCTCACAAAACGAGTTACCCGTTCAGCAATAATAAAAACACCAACATGATTAATTAAAATGTTTGTCGTTTAAGTTACCTCATAGAACTCTCCTAATAAATGTGAAAATGCCATGCCTCCTGAAGGGCATTTTATTCACAGTAGAAGTTTCATGAAAAGACTGAAGCTCAGCAGTTTTAGGAAGAAAATAAAGTGAAAGCCCAGTAACAAAAAGAAAATGTATTCCACTAACTTTTCTATATCTAATGAAGTAAAAAAAAATCAAACTTGACAAAAACAAAAAACTGTTTTTCCGTAAAAATGATCAGTCTAGGGAACTACAAATAATAAAGAATAACTTACAAGAGTATTTTCAAATTAATGGAAAGTAAAGATGAGCTAAGAGGTAGAAAGCCCAAAGTGAAAAATAATATCTATGTTTTTGATGTGAATAAATTATGATCAACTCTGCAATTATCTGTTTATTCTTTATCAAAGATTTCAGTATCAGAATTTATATAGCAGGTATGTCTAGGAATACTATCAAATAATTATCTGCCACAAATTTGAGTGCTATTAACTACTGCCACCACTCAGCATTTTATCAAAAGCCTAATGTGGGCAGCACTGATCCGGTGAAAGAAAGTGACTCTGTGTTCCTGAGGAACACAATCTATGAGAAAGCCCAAACTTATAAGAAAAAAACCCCTGATAGGTGCTCAGTTAAGTTTTGGACAAATTCTGTCATACAGCATTAGTTTCATGAACTAGTATCACTAAGATGAGAAAAGTATCATTATCTTTACCATAAGCATTTTATTATAGGCTCCTACCTTAACATACATAATGTAAATTACAACACATTATATTAAAAGATTTATAAACTTTCTTAGAGAAGAAAAATCAGCTTTCTGAACAAGAAGTCTTTGCATAGAAAAAGGCAAGCAATATGCTTTGATCAATTTGATGGGAAACATAAAAGGCTTCTGTCATACAAAACAGATACTGAGCATACAATTTTAATTAAGGAGGATGTTTGTTCATTTTTAATATTTCATGGAAACATGCACAAAAAGGATCTGTAAGTCAAATTTTGTAATAAAATAATATACCATCTTTAGAAAAAAATCTTCAATGCTTGACAAATCAGATCACTCTAAATTATCTGCTTAGAAGTCACTATTTTAATAAACATTTTATGAATACAGATTTTTCTCCACAAACACAATTTCTTTTTTAATGTTTATATATTTAAAATTTTTAATTGAATTTATCGGAGTGACATTGGTTAATAAAAGTATGTAGGTTTCAGATGTGCAGCTGTATAATACATCATCCATTCACTGTATTTCATGTTCACAAATACAATTTATATTGTATATTGCATCTATTGTTTTTGAAACAATTAACTTTATATCAAAATTTTTTCACCTTTTCATTCTCTTCTGAAGTACAGCAGCAATCTTTTTTTCCAAACATGTCAGTCTTTGAAACATTTTGGGCACATTTGGTTGTTCTAACCTTGCTATTCAAATATCAGACAAAACAAAAAGTGATTTCACCAAGAAAAATAGGAAGATAGACACTATTCTTGGTAAGAAATGTTTTTCAAGAGAAATAACATTGGGTTGGCAAGTTTCTGTTTCTTGTATAGAGTTGTAGGAATGTCAAATTAGTGAGCATTCACTAAAATAACCATCATGAAAAGAAAGGGTAGCCAGGTAATTAGAAAGATTTAAGAAATATTGTGCACTGCCAGAGTGAAGGAATGGATCACCAAGTATGGCTGTAAATATCCCAAGTGTGAGAAAGTACAAATAAAAAATGAAAATGAGAACAATGTGGAAGTGGAGAGAAAAATAAATACTAGAAAAGAAATCATGGACAAAGACAAAATAACTATTATTGCTATGGCACATAGTATTGGGTTTGCCAAGAAGTTCATTTAGTTTTTTCCATAAGATAGTTTTAGTAGTGCTTAGCTGTCTTTAACGTCATTCAAAAGAGTTTTGTTAGACTGTAGTGTGACAGCTGTCATATCAGCATGCATTTAAAAAGCATCAAAATTGGTGAATTTTTGTGTAGCCCTAGTATTATTAAGATGGAAGAAAATACACATTTTCAGCATATTATGCTTTATTATTTCAAGAAAGATAAAACTGCAACTGAAACACACACTAAAAAGATTTGTGCAGTGTATGGAGAAGGTGCTGTGACAGATCGAACGTGTCAAAAATGGTTTGCAAAGTTTCATGTGAAGATTTCTCACTAGATGATGCTCCACAGTCATGTAGACCAGTTGAAATTGAAAGTGATCAAACCAAGACATTAATTGAGAACAATCAATGTTATACCATGCAGGAGATAGATGACATATTCAAAATATCCAAGTCAATAAATGTATTGGTGAAAATGAGAAATGTGTCTTTTATGTTACCTAAAAAAAAACACACTAACTTTTAGGCCAACCCAATGCATGTTTTAGAGTATACACAATGAAAGATTTTATATTAAAAATACATTACCCAGAAAGAAAAATGTAGAGCAGAAGCATTGAGCTCAGTTGCTGCTGCTCTAGCCTGAAGCCCCAGGTAGTGAGTACTTACCCATTCTCTTGAAAGCAAGCAACTGCCTGGAAGGAGGGGGGTGGTATCAGTTAATTACTCATACTTTATTGTCACTTGCTTTAATCAGATGCTTTCTTCACAACATTCAGCAGAATCAGCTGAATGTTATACATACAGAAAGTACGAAGACATATTTGTGTGTTTGTAGAAAGTGGGTTATTTGGATGAAGCCTGGCTTAGATACAGTTGCTAAAATCACTGATCTCAAATTCTACTTACCTAACCTTATGACTGGATGTCCAGTCCAAGAGATGTGCTTTCAGAGTTTCTTGAGGTTGTATGGTTGAGCATTTAAAATGTTACTTCAATGTTTATTTCAAACAGTAAGGTTAGGAACCTTACTATGGCTTAGAGGAGGGGTAGAGAATAAGTGATTATAACAAAAGCCAAGTGTGTGCTTTGAAGTGGGACTTAAAACAGGCAAGAGGGTGAAACCATTGCTCTCACTCAAATTCCTATCTGTCTTTTCTACATACACCCAAACATCCTCATACTGCTTCTCAGAGGTACTCCCACATGGCTCCAGAAAATCTTACCTTGTCCATTAAAATGTCAATTCTTTCTTTGACCAAAAGAAGAAAATGGTTTTGTAAAAGTATTGGTATTTGTTAAAGATGGAAATGGGCATAACTGCTTCTTTTAGCAAGGATGTTTCCTTACATTAAAGATCTGTCTTTGAACCAAAGGTTTAGGTCTCCTGTAAATTACTTGTAGCCCAAAGTACTTGTATAATTCCTATGTGGAGTGAGTATAAGGGTTTCCCAAACCTCCTGCATCCTCCAATCTCTTTTTCTGCAATGGTTATGCTTTCCAGAATATTTCACTATATCATAAAACCCTAAAATTTTTCCATTGGGATAACAATAATGCTTAATAGCAAAATTATCACAGTGATATTGACCTACCAAGAACTTGTTTTTTAAGGCAGGGAACAAACAGAACAAATTAAACACTGCTAATATAAAATGCAACATTGAAATCCCATTCCTACCATGAAATTGCTTGGGATTCTGGGAAAGTTACTCTTTTTTTCTCCTTGAACTTCATAATTCCATTCCAGTAAAATAAAAAAAAAATGAGTATACTCCACTCATAGAGCTATTTTGAGAAAAATGAGATAGGATATAGAAAATGAGGATAGGGAATGTTTTTATTCACTTTGTTATTTTTACTGTTTCCCTGGAACTTAGTAAAACTCACTGAAGATTTTCTTCTGATAACCTATTACTATTGACAACACATTTTAAGAATAATTGTTCATTTAAAGTATAACCTCTGTCACACACTTCATAGTTGTTTTTATTTTGTTGTTGGTGTTGTTCCAATAATTATATAATTATAGAATGGCTTGATTAAATACTGCCTGGCATTGAAGATATTAAATTCTTGTGGAGCCAAACACTCCAACCATTTCGAGTGGTAATTGGAGATCACATGGCAGGAGTATCGGAACATATGTGTGATTTTTTTTGTCTCTGTCTCTGTCTCCACTGTTACTCACTCTGGGTTTCAGTTTACTGATCTATAGAGAATTGAGTGGCCATGGTTGCTCTTTCTACCTTCGCAGCTGCAAAATTCTAAAATTTCTGTCTTGATGACTTTCCCTTGATGGCATTTAGCATTCTGTGATAAATGTTTCTTTCTTTAGCTTTCTCTCACCTGAGATTGTACCTTTGAAGGCAGAACTTTACCTCTTAATTATCTGCTTAATTATTTTTCCTCAGCAGCTAGCAGAATGCCTGACACATAGTGGGCTTTTAAAAACTACCTGTGGAATCATAATCAATTAGTTTAATGAATAATGTTGAGTATATTGAAGTAAAGAAAATAATAAATCTATCAATTTCAATGTGATATTTCTTAATTGCCACAAAGCAATGTATTTTCAAAGAAATTATGCAACTTCTAGAAATAAATAAGACTCTACATATGCTTTTATACAGTTGGGTTTTTTATTCATATGTTAATCTTTTCTACTATTCTGTCTTAAGCTCTTTGAAGGCCTATCTCTGGTCTCCAGTAGCTAACATTTTTGGTTATATATAATACTCAATAAGTGTCCATTAAAAATCCTATTTACATCTTCATAAATATAATTATCTTCATTGTTTAGAATCATTTTCCTTCTATCCTTTCAGTTTAATTCTTATATTAATGTCAATACTGATTTTCAAACTTCCAGAAAGTAGAGCCAAGCCTTCACTGCAAACACACTGCTGTCTAGTTTAGGGCACGCAGACCAGTTAGTGGTTTTTAATAGCGTGGCCCCTTGATTGAAGATGCAGAAGATGATGCCTCGTGAGAGGTCACTGAAAACATAGGTTATGTGTCTGTGTGTTTTTACATACAGTTATGGTTTCCTTGGCCTCTTAATAACAACATTGTGTAATGATAAAAACAGAATAAGAACAAACTGTCTACTCACCATTAAAATGAAGATAATCGAGAGGGGAAAACTGACTGCAAGATATGAGCTGATACTTTTTGGCTGACTTTTACATATAAATTTGTTATTGGCAGTCGCAGATTTAAAGACATATTTAATAGATGAATTTATTTTGCTTATCTAAGCAGGAATATTAATATAAATATTTTGTTCTCTACACACTCATCCTTGTGTTTGCATTTGAAAATGAGGTGAAATTGGCAGGTGAACTATTACCACACTGTGTTTCTCACCTTCACTTCCTAAAGAAATTAATCCTGGGACAAATAGTGCTAAGAATAATGCTATGTATATATAATTCTTGTAATTTTGCCTTGCATTTCTTCAATTCCTGAAGAAAACAACAAACATGAAGACGATCTTTAGAAGTGAAAAGGATTTTCAGCCCTGGCTTTCATGACTTGGTTGCGCATTGTCTGCAAAGGGAAAGGTCACCCATTTGATTCCTAGTCAGGGCACATGCCTGGGTTGTAGCCCTGGTCCCCAGATGCAGCATGTGTGAGAGGCAACCGATCAATATTTCTCACATTGACTCTCTCTCTCTCTCTTCCTCCCTCCCTTCCTCTCTCTCCAAAAAAATAAATAAATAAAAGCTTTAAAAGAATAAAAAATAAAGGATGCTTCCTTATGATTTAGTTCTTAAAATCTAGTTTAGTTATGAGTAATTTGTAAATAATATAAAGCTGTAGAAAACCATCCACTTTTCCCTTATAATTTTGTTTTATAAAAATCATATGTATACTTTATCATCAAAAGATTTTAAGAGATTTGTTTTGGAAACACAAATGCCACCCAAAGCCCTGTAAATTCATTTTCTGCTTATAAGAGGGAATTGTTTCCATCCAGTTAAGCATATTTTTACATGTTCATAAATCTAAATAACATACTTATATTCCGTTTCTACGTTTTTCTGTTTGGGGAATTCTGCAGTGACCTTCCATGATGGAACATGGGGATGTCCTCTCCCGCATTGCTCCCTCACTCACCGGCACCACACAGACACACAGACACACAGACACATGACACACTTCTGATCCTCTTAGTTCCCAAAGAAGTTTTTAGTTTAATCACTACTCCATGTTTATAATAGTGTGACCCCGTGAACACTGTGAATGTTCCCACTGCTGAACCATATAGTATACCAGGTGATTTTTCCTTTCTTGTACCTCTTTTGGTTTTCCTTGAAAAACAGTAATTTTTGTCTGACCCCTTTTTTATATAGTTATCACTAATTCATTTTTCAACCCATGAGAGTGCTTCTCTGTCTCAGGATGTACAAATACATGAAGTATTTCATTCATTTCCCCTTATGAAAGAAATCCCTGCCAAGAGCTTCTAGCTTTCCAATCTACCCAGGCTTCTCTCTGAATGTGCTCAGCTGCGGTAATTGCTAAGTATCCCTGGACCATCGTCAACTTCCACTAGCTTCTCTCCTGCATTCTCTCCTTACATTCTGAAAATGTTTCTTGTCTTAATTCTTTGATAACTATTTTTCTCCATTTTTACTCTTCACTTTTTTCTGGCACCCATTATTCAAAAGATAAATCTCCTGGAGTAATTCTCTATTTTTCTTTTGGTCTCCTATTTTTTTACATCATCTTTTTGCTCTACTTTGTGAGACATTTCTTAAATTTCCAAACCTCATGTTGAGTTTCCCTCACAACTATCTGATTGTTAAAGGCCAAGAGTTCATTTATGCTTGTTAGCTATTTTTAATAGAAAACTATTCTTGTTTCTTGGATGCAATAGTGTGTTTAACACTCTAAGATTACTAATGAAAATTTTTGAAGATTACTCCCTCTTTCACATCTTTTTTTCCCTATGGTTTTCCTATTTCTTCCCCTCCAACTTTCATCGTGGAGGCCTTCCACACATATGTACTGAGCCATAGCTGTCTGCTCATATTAAGAGTAGAGCACTAAAAATTGTTTGGAAACTCCATGCCCATGGGATGGATTTGTTAACTGTGATCTTTATTATATGATGGTCTCCTGGGCCATTTGCTTGGGGATCTCTGATTTCAGTAGTTTTAGGATTGTCTCCCTACCAACCCTAGATTGCCTGGCAAAGTATCTTTCATTTTCATGCCTAGAGGATACACACTATGTTTCTAGCATCTTGGGACTATGGTGGCAGGAGAGTCTGGCCGGGTACTGGGTGTTTCAGCTTTATCAAACCAATGGTCACTTACACACCCTGTTTTAACTTACTGTCCCTCTAATTTATTTACCCGGGCAGAGATCCTCTCATTCACCCTTTCCATAATACAAAACCTTCATCTTCTGTTGGAGTGTGAGAGGGGTTACTAATCCACTATGCAGAATCAAGGAGACAGAATCAGGGTCTCACTGCTTTTCAAACACACTTTCAGCCAGTTCTCCTAGCTTTTTAGTCTTGCCTTCTCTCCCATATCCACAGGCACCTGACAGAACAAGTTCTTAAGCTTTTGGTGGTGGGAAAGGGGGATTCTATGATGTAAATCACATTTCTACTCGGTTTTAAGGATATTGCCCCAGAATTCAGCTTTATTTTCCCCTTTCAGCTGACAAGATGCTGCTTATATTTCAATAATTGTTGAAGTCTCCTTTCCCATTCTGACTGTTATTTTTATAACTTTATAACAAAACAATCTTAACATATGTGTTTGATGCATTATTTTTAACTGGATTTCAAAAGATCTATTACTCCACTTTTACTTTGCCACTGTTCTGTGTGCTATGTTTCATTCAGGTGATTACACAGATTTAGGCTTTATCCACTGAAAAGAATTCAGGTTGTTATTAATAGCAAGAGCTACTTTTTTGGGGGGGAGAGAAAAGTCACTCTGAAGAACAAAAGAACTAAGTATTTACTATGGGACATCGTATAGGGTTGCAAACCACATATTGCAGCAATGAATTTAAGAAACTGTTTCTTCCAAGAAGTACAGTCAACCCATGATATGGAGGAAAGAGGGTAGAATAAATTATTTCAAAGTTCCTTCCTACCTCTTACAACTATGAAAACAGAGAAAATTTCATATGTCCTAATATGGAAAAATATCCAAATAGTTTAAGTGAAAAAAATTGTAAAACTGTAGGTACAGAGCAGTTGCATTTTTGTAAATATATAGAAATTTAAATGTATTCCTATTCCCAATACAAAAATACTTTTAGAAAATATTAAAATAGCTCATTACCTGGTAAACAGTCCCATCAAACATTATGCTACTCTTGTTTGCAATCATTTCTTAAAGAGAATAATAACAGCAATCTTGTGTACAGTGCTAATGCCACAAAGAGTATTTTTTAAAGAGCTTTACAAACATTAAATCATTTAATACTCATAACAACACTATGAAGTAGATGCCATTATTTCCCCTAAACTGCAGATGAGGAAATTGAGGTCAAGTGAGGTCAAGTGTCTTGTTCATAGTCACACAGAGCTAATGATGAGTGGAGCTGGACTTTAACCCAAGGCTGCCATTACACTGAGCTGCTCTATGCTCTTCAATCGACTGCCCATTCAGAATGTTAACTTATGCTCATGCTGACTGCAATCTGATTTTATATTTACTTTCTGCCCATTTATTTTACAACATACATTAAACATCAACTATGTGCAAAGCATCTCTTGATAGTCTCTACTTCCAGTAAGTGATGAGTCTAGGTTTTTAGTTTGCTCCCCTACCAGCTAGCCCAAAATTTACCAGTCCTCCCTAAGGTCCTGATCTAATCGTATCTCACTTATTTCTAAACTACTATAATTGGTAGAAAAATAGAGGCATTCAAAGGCTACTCTGAGACATGTAGGAACACCTATTCAGTAAACTCCAAGAGACCACAATTTTCCAAACTCCCTTCATGCAACTCAAAACGTTCATCTGTCACAACAGTACTATATAAGTATCTATGGTGAAATGTTAGAAGGAACTGCTGACAGACCCAGAAGTTTGAGCTAAATAATTTCTAAAGTTCATTAAAATAATTGTGGAATGAGCCAGTTACTTAATAGCTCTCTGGCCTTTAAATAATACTTTTCTCAGAAATAAGGTCTGGTAATATTTTCAGCAAATTGCAAGGGCAGGACCCCCCTTTTTTATTTCAAAAATTTCCAAGAAAAAATAAAAAGAAAGGCAACAGGAAAAAACTAGAAACTCATGAATCTAGCAATAGATGATTAAAAATAAAACTTCCAATATATAAATGAAAAACCAGAGGGCCCCTGAGAGTATAAATACCCAGCAAAAAACAGGGCCCCAGTCTTGGGTTCAGAGTACAGGAAGATTCCCTATCTGCTAGTACTCTCTGCTAGTAGATGGATGGTACTAGTAGAGGTTAGTTGTACAACTTTGTGGGATCCTTAGTTAATAAATATAGAGTGCAGATTTTTTGTTGTTGATGTATTTTCTATTGATTAAAATTACTTTCTGTTTCTAATGTTGAGGTTGTTCTTCAAGCTATACCTGAACTAGTTTGTTGGTGCTAGGACCATCTTGGTCATGAAGAAAATAAAAGCCATACAGACAAGAAGCTCTGAGTCTGTTTACCTTAGACTGGAGGGAGAAGGGTAGCATTTAAGCAAAGCAGCCTGCAGTGGTGCCCTTCCAGAGAGGAAGGGGGAAAGAAGGGAATGTGTGTATACTTCAGAGCCTTGAAGAGCATCAGATTAATAGAGTCAATAAATATTTGTTAAATTGATGAAAGTATAAATAAATACATGAATAAATTAATATATATTATGCAAGGGGTACAAGAGAACAAACTAATGAATTCATCCTAAAAAACATAATCATAAGGTGGATAACAGCAATAACAAAACATAGTATAAAAAGCATACCTATTTCTGCATCATACATAAGTTGTAAAGAAGAGATAGAGACAAAGTCATTTTAGAAAATTTAGAAAATAATGGAAAAAGATAACTTTCTCTATGAATTTGCAGAAAATTATTACTATATAGTAGCTACAAGGAAGTGATTCAGACAAGATAGCACTTAAAATCAAAAAGAAAATTATATTTTAAAAGATATATGACAAATCCCTACTGCTTTATTGAAGTTATACAGTTTTACAGTAACAAAATGAGTCTTCAAATTGTCAGGTGGTTGGCATCAAGCAAACTATAATGTCTTGATTTCATTTACTTCTGTTAGTTTTCCTTTGCTTTTTTAAAAAATATAATTCTTGAGCATCAGAATAATTGTAAATCTTAGTGGCTGGAAAAGAAATATTTTGCTTACCAGCAACATACTATTATGGATGTCAAAGAGACAAAATCTTGGTTTAGTTCTATAATGGCTGATAAATAAGTTCAATTAGCACTGGTAAAATAATTTTAATTGATACTGTTATAAGTTACAAAAATTAGAATATTTGAAACCCAAAAGTTAAATTTATGTTTTGATTAACCTTTTCTGCTAAAATTCTTGTGCTCACTGAACCTTCTTCCAACTTTGTTGTTAAGACAATATAGAGATTAATCATTGACTGCCTTATTTTCTTTTTCAAGAAAAAGATGTATGTGTTTGTATAGAAAGTAGGACAGGGAAGAGCCTAGGGGCTCATGGGTAAGACATTCACTGACTGAAAAACAAATTTTTAAAAGTCTGTTCTTATTCCAGTACATGCAAAAAGAAAATGAAACTAGACCACCAACTTACACCATAAACCCAAATAAATTCAAGATGAATTAAAGACTTAAATATGTTGTGACATCATAAAAGTCCTAGAGGAAAACATAGGCAGGAAAATATATCCTCACTGCAATACTTTCACTGATATATCCCCTGGGGCAAGGGATATAAAGGAAAAAATAAACAAATGGGACTACATCAAATTAAAAAAGCTTCTGCATAGCTAAAGAAAACATCAACAAAATGGAAAGGGAACCATAGTTTCAGCCAAGATGGAGGCATAAGTAATGTTTTGCTTCCTTGCACAAATAAAAGAAGGATAACAACCAATTTAAAAACAAAAAAAAATAACCACAACTGCCAGAAATTCAAACTGCATGGAACTCTGAGAACCGATTAGATAAAGAAACATTCATCCAGACTGGTCAGAGGAACAGAGATGGGCAACTGGGCAGAGAGGAAGCATGGCAAGGCTGTGGACCATCCAGGCAAGGTGAGTGGTAGCTGACTAGGTAGTCCCACATTTTCATGCAGATAAGCTGGGAGGAACAACTGGGGAACAAGACAGACCACAAAACTAAAGACTTGAAACCTCTGGCTGTAAACACCTGTGGGGGTGTAGAAGTGGGAGAAACTCCCAGTGTCACAGGAGAGTCTGTTGGAGAGGCCCACAGAGTCCTAGAACATATACAAACCCTCCTACCTGGGAATCAGTACCTGAAAAGGCACAAACTGCTTGTGGGAAGGGAGGAAAATGACAGAAAGTGGGGCAGAGACTAGCAAGTGGCATTATTCCCTCTCTCACACCTCCCCCACAGACAGCACCACAATGCAGCAAGGTGGTTGCCTCACCCTGGTAAATACTTAAGGCCCTGCACCCTTACTACATAACATATGCATCCATACAAATAAATATGGTCCAAATAAAAGAACAGTTCAAACTCCAGAAAAAGCGACGAGGTGATAGACAACCTATCAGATGCAGAGTTCAAAACACTGGTAATCAGGATACTCACAGAAATTATTGAGTTTGAGCCCTGGCTGGCATAGCTCAGTGGATTGAGTGAGGGCTGCAAACCAAAGTGTTGCAGGTTTGATTCCCAGTCAAGGCACATGCCTGGGTTGCAGGCCATGGCCCCCAGCAACCCCACATTGATGTTTCTCTCTCTCTCTCTTTCTCCTTCCCTTCCCTCTCTAAAAATGAATAAATAAAATCTTAAAAAAAAAAGAAAAAAGAAATTATTGAGTTTGATCACAAAATGAAGGAAGAAATGAAGGCTATACAAAGTGAAATGAAGAAAAAAATAGAGCGGACCAACAGTGAAGAAAAGGAAACCTGGACTCAAATCAACGGTTTGGAACAGAGGAAGATATAATCATCCAACCAGAACAGAATGAAGAAAAAATAATTCAAAATAATGAGGAGAGGCTTAGGAACCTCTGAGACAACTTTAAATGTTCCAAAATCCAAATCATTGGTGTGCTAGAAGGAGAACAAGAGCAAGAAATTAAAAACTTATGTGAACAAATAATGAAGGAAAACTTCCCTAATCTGGCAAAGGAAATAGATTTCCAAGAAATCCAGGAAGCTCAGAGAGTCCCAAAGAAATTGGATCCAAGAAGAAATACACCAAAGTACATCATCATTAAGTTACCCAAGATTAAAGATAAGGAGATAATCTTTTATAAAAAAGCTGGCACTATGCATTCTTTCTTTTATAAAAAAAGATTTTATTTATTTAGTTTTTGAGAGTGAAGGGAGGGAGAAAGAGAGAGAGAGAGAAACATCAATGTGCGGTTGCTGGGGGCCGTGGCATGCAACCCAGGCATGTGCCCTGACTGGGAATCGAACCTTCAATGCTTGGTTTGTAGCCTGCACTCAATCCACTGAGCTCTGCTAGCCAGGGCTAGGAAAGAATCTTAAAAGCAGCAAGAGAAAATCAGACAGTTACTTACAAAGGAGGTCCCACAAGATTATCAGTTGATTTCTCAAAAGAAACCTTGCAGGCAAAAAGGGACTGGAAAGAAGTATTTAAAGTCATGAAAGGCAAGGACCTACATCCAAGATTACTCTATCCAGTAAAGCTATCATTTAGAATGGAAGGGCAGATAAAATGCTTCCCAGATAAGGTCAAGTTAAAAGAGTTCATCATCACGAAGCTCTTATTATTTTTTTAGGTTAAGTTGTTGATAGTTGTGAGTTTGTTGCACTTTTACTGTGAAATATGAAATATTAAAGGGACATACCTAAAAAATAAAGATCAAAACTGCGCACAGTAACAGTGCAACAAATTCACAACTATCAACAACTTAACCTAAAAAAAACAAAAACTAAGGAAACAACTAGAACAGGAAGAGAATCACAGAAATGGAGATCATATAGAAGGCTATCAGTGGAGAAAGGGTGGGAGAGAATGTGGGGGAAAGGTACAGGGAATAAGAAGCATAATTGGCAGTCATAAAATAGACAGGGAGAGGTTAAAATAGCATAGGAAATTGAGAAATCAAAGAATTTATATGTGCGACTCATACACATGAACTAAGGTGGGAGGAATGCTGGAGGGTGGGGGTATCGGGCAGAGGAAGATCAAGGGAAGAAAAAAATGTGACAGCTGTAATAACATTATCAATAAGACATACTTAAAAATGGAAAGGGAACCGACTATATGGGAAAATATATTTGCCAATGATGCCTCAGAAAAGGGTTTGGTCTCCAAAATATATAAAGAAGTCATATAACTCTATACCAGGAAGACAAGCAATCCAGTTAAAAAAATGGGCAAAGGACCTGAACAGACACTTCTCCAAGGAGGACATATGGAGGGCTCATAGACACATGAAAAAATTCTCAACATCACTAGTCATTAGAGAGATACAAACTAAAACCATAATGTGATATCACTTCACACTGGTCAAGGTGGCTATCATGAATAAACAAACAGCAAGTGCTGATGAAGTTGAGGAGAAAAGGGAACCCTAGTGCACTGTTGGTGGAGTGCAGACTGGTGCAGCCACTGTGGAAAAGAGTATGGAAAAAACTAAAGATGGACCTGCCTTTTCATCCAGCGATCCCACAGATGGGACTGTACCCTAAGAATCTTGAATAATCAATTAAAAAAAACGTATGCACCCAATGTTCATAGCAGCACAATTTACAATAGCCAAGTGCTGGGAACAGCCTAAGTGCCCATCAGTAAAAGGATGGACCAAAAAACTGTGGTACATTTACACAATAGAATACTATGCAGCAGAAAGAAAGAAGGAGCTCCTATCCTTCTCGACAGCATAGATGGAATTGGAGAACATTATGCGAAGTGAAATAAGCCATGTGATGAAAGAAAAATACCATATGATCTCACCTATAAGTGGAACCTAATCAACATAATAAACAAATGTGAAAAATAGAACCAGAAACTTGGAGATAAAGAACAAACTGACAGTGACTAGAGGGGAGGGAGGAAGGGTATAATGGAAGAAAGAAGGGGAAAGGTTAAGCCAAGGAACACAAATAGAGGACTCATGGGCATGGAAAATGCGTGGTGATTGATTGTGGGGTGTGGGAAGATGGGGTAGGGGTGAGCAATGGGGAAAAAGGTGGGGCAACTGTAACTGAACAGCAATACAAAAAAGTCAGTTCTTTTTATTTCCCTTTGTGTAAGCAGATCCTGTTCCTGAAGAACTGATGACTAGCGAAGGTAATGGGAGACAACTGACCGGTAACTTGGTACCTCTATAACAGGGAAACATTCACACTGCAGGAAAAGCTATGAGAATTCTCAGTCTACTGTGGCTGTATTTGTAGGGCCTCAGAGATGCCTTGAGAGTCTCAGGAGGATTGTCAAAGATACAGGGTTTTGAAGGGAAATTCTGAGGCAGAAAGGGAGTGCCTCAGTCCCTGTGGTATGACAGAAATTTACATTAGATTAGACGCTGAGTCCCTATATTCCTACCCTTAGATTAGAGCAAAGAATGCAACCTCAGTCTGGACCCTATCATGGGATGCTTCACTGCTGAAGCCAGAACAATTCTCTGGACTTTTGGGGAGCAGAGTACTCAGTTATCTGCAACAGATAGTGTGGAGCAGGCCATGCTGTATCCAGGGAACAGGACTATATTGGTGAATTCTGTATGGCAGTGTATTTTTGAGTTGTATTATTTCCTTATTTACCTACTTATCCACCATTGCATAAATTAATACACCCTTCCATACAAATTAATATTTCATAAAAATAAGACTTTAGATATTGTGGCAATTTTAAAACATAGTTATAAATTCCTTGCTTCTCCCCAACCCACTGAAAGGTGAGGTCTTAGTTGTTTCTTTGTTTTCTTAATCTCTTCATAGACATAGACAGCAGTGTGGCGACTGCCAGAAAAAAGCAGGGTTGGGGGAGGTAGAAGAGGGTAAAGGGGATAAATGGAGACCAAGGGTGACTGACTGGATGGTGAGCACACAGTGCAATACATGGACGATGTATTATAGAACTGTATATCTGAAACCTATATAATTTTATTAGCTAATGTCACCCCCAATAAATTTGATAAATAAAAAATAAAATTAAATAAAAATTAATTTAAAAATGAAAACTGATCTAGTAAAAATTTTAAGTTAAACTCAAAGGCTTAGGGAAAACTAACAACAACAATAAAAGAAAGATGAGGTCTTTGTCCTCGCCATTCAAATATTGGGACATAATGCTGGCTTTGACAAATAGCAAACAGGTGCCATGAGTTGTCCTGCTGGTGCAATGAAACTACCCACTGGGCAGTTTCTGTGGGTATTCAGTATTCTGTGGCCTGTCTGTTGGGGTTTCAATTGGAGGGATGTCTCTCTGGGTACTTGTTTTGTAGACTGGACCCACATAAATATTCTGATGCAGAAACTTCACACTTTCTCCAGGTTTCAACCAGGTTTGAGGAGGAAAAATCCCTGACCTGATCTAGAGAGTTTTCCTGTCCCAAGGAACCCAGAATTTTTACACTGGACAGTAAGCATGCCTGACTCTTTTTCTAGACAGAGACACTATTTCTACCTCTCAAGGCCATTTGCTATGTGAACTCCTTTGTAAAGATCATCCAAAACAAGTGGAATCAGTTTCTCTGCTTTTAAGACATGCAGGAATATGACAGATTCAAGGAGAAATCTCCAAACAACGGCCTGATTCTTACATGCCTTGACTGACTCTAAGCTCCTTCAGTGTCAGGGTCATATCCAACATATTTGTTACTGTATCCTCAACATCTAGTGCAGTGTTTCTACATAACATCTATTTAATACATACATTTAAAAAGAATAACTGTATTGACTGAAGAAGGAAATAAGTCCTTAAACACTACCTTAGAAATAGTTTTCTCATTCAACTTTTGATAAATATTGTATTTGGTAGTGGCAAGGGGCAGCGTGTTCAATTTTATTTCCCTGACAAAGGCCCAGCATACACCGTTTTAATGTTGCAAGCTATTGGGTCAGATTAAAAGTTTGTTCAGTTTTTTTTTTTTCAGGACAGTGGCTCTAGTAGCACTTAGTTGTCTTTAACTTCACTCAAAACAGTTTTGTTAGATTGTATTGTGACAGCTGTCATATCAGTGTGCATTTAAAAAAAATCAAACTTGGTGAATTTTTGTGCAGCCATTTTGGTATCAAAGATGGAAGAAAATAAGCAACATTTTCAGCATATTTTGCTTTCTTACTTCAAGAAAGGTAAAAACACAACTGAAACACAAAAAAGGATTTTTGCAGTGTAAGGAGAAGGTGCTATGACTGATCATACATGTCAAAAATGGTTTGTGAAGCTTCTTGGTACTATTGACATTTTGGGCAAATAGTTCTGTGCTTTGGGGCTGTATTATGCATTGGAAGATGTTTAGCAGTACTCATGGTTTCTATCCACTAGAAGCCAAAAGCAGGAGATGGCCAACATGTTCAAAATATCCAAATCAATAAAATTATTGGTGAAAATGAAAAATGTGCTTTTTAATTTATGGAAATAAACTAAACAGACTTTTTGGCCAAGCCAATAAATATGGTCCTATGCAGTTTAACATGTAAGATTTTAACATGAGCCAACAGATTGTTTGACATTCTTTAAGAAAAAAAGTGGAGTGCAGAAAGATCCATGCCTTAAGAGAAAGCAAATGTCCTCTACCAAAGGACAGAGTGTCTGTGGAGAGGGTCTGGATTCATCTTTGAAAATTTATGAATTTACCTTAAGGCCAAGATGAATGAGTGATTAAATGCCTATAATCCTACTCTGGTGATATAAAGTATTATAAATTATTTTGAAGATCATCTGTAAGATATTCACACATGACCACCAAGATCAGAAAGGATTTATATCTTTAAAAAGGGGTTTCTGGTGGGCCTTAGTTGGGTATGATTCCAAAGTTTCTGACTGGGCTCTGGATCTAAATGAATTTTCAGAAAAATGAATTATTTCCTTCATTGTATAACTTTTAAATGTTTTTTTACCATTTTTACTATTTTTCTTCAATTTATTTGTTAATTAATGTTGACTATGATGTTTATTGGCTGCCCACTATGCAGTTTATCATTGTGTTACTATGCAATGTAAGATAATAACAAAGATAATGCCAATATAAATAACAATAACATTTTAAACATTTTATGTGAGGTGTATGAGGAGAATTCATTGTGTTAAAGGATACAAACTTTTGTGCATATTACAAAATTATTGAACACAAAATATATGCCATGTACTGTGCTAAATATTTTCACATGTTAGCTCATTTCATCATTATTTAAATTCTTTGTACTATAGTTTCCTCACCTTGCATGTGAGGAAACAAATATAAAAAAAAATTAAATTACTTTTTCAAAAACTTCAATAAACTAAGCAGTAAAAGTTAAGATGAAAACTAATATCTTTGAAAAAGCACCCAGTCTAGCTTGCTATTTTATTTAATAACCCAAACATCTAGTAAGTTATAAAATTATAGGAGTCATTTTTTTATCCTTCTCCTGAGTCTATCAGGAATCCTGTATATTCAACTTCCAAAATATATCTCAAACTAAACTTTTGCAATATCTCAGATAATACCATCCCAGTCTAGGCCACTATTATCATCTCACTTGGAATGTATCAATTGCCTGTTAACATGTTTCTTTAATTATTTTTTCCCTGTGATCCATTCTTCTTACAAAAAAATCGTCATCATCATCATCATCATCATCATCACGTTAAACACAGATCAAAACATATTAATTATAGTTTTGTTTAAAAGCCTTCCCATCACTCCTACCTATTACTGAGATTTAAAGTACCTATAACACCTTTGGTTTTCTGATCTTAAAATTAAAAAAAAAAATTCTTCATGCTGGTCCCTGCCTCAGGGCCTAATCGACTCTTTCATCTACCTAAAAAGTTTCCCTTCAACCTCTTGCCTGATACACCCTACCAAGATCCTATATGGCTCAGCAGTTTCTCATCATTTAGCTATTTCAGCAAGATATTTGAAAGTCTTCTTTAACCATCCTGTCCTCTACCCAATCTCCCTCTACTTTATGGTCCTGCTTTTTCCCTCCATTGTACTAACCACCATTAGAAGTTATGTCATTCAGCCCTGCCTTGTGTGGCTCAGATTGAGCACCAGACTGCAAACCAAAGAGTCACCAGTTTGATTCTCAGCCAGGGCACATGCCTGGGTTGCAGGCTAGGTTCTCTGTAAGGGACACTTAATAGGCAAGCACACTGATGTTTCTCTCCTCCTCTTTCTCCCTTCCTTCCCCTCTCTAGAAATAAATAAATAAGTAAAATCTTTAATAAAAGAGAAGTTATGTCATACATTTTATTTGTTCATTATTCATTGTTTCTTCCACTAAAATACAAGCTTCTGTCTTGTGCACTTTTGTACTCACAGATGTTAGAAGAGTCTCATTACATTGTAGGTACTACATAATATTTATTATATGAATGTAAGGAATATTGGGCTTTGTCTACTATGACTCACTAGCCATGTAGTATATACGCTATATCTTGGGCATTGTTGTACTAAAGATAAAGAAACTATCATACAAGTCATGCTTATTATCCATCAGTAAAATTATGGCTGCCACAAGTGAACATCACTTGTTCATTGTTTCCACACAAAGGGCACCAAGCTATTTCAGGTCCACATGAACCATTAAGGCTTCCACACTTGCACAGTAACTGGTTAAAAGATGTTTGAAAATAAAGCAATATTACTCAAAACAAGACAACATATACTTATTTAAAAAGAAAAAAAGTCAAGCTTTAAAACATGATCAAGACAAACAAAAAGACTACCTGGGCTCAATTTTTATCTACCTCCATTTACTAGTAGGGTGCTCTGAACAGGCATTTTAACTTGTCTTTAAGTTAGTTTCACCTGAAAAGAGAAATGAAAAGTACCTGACTCATAGATCAGGGTGCTTTCCTTTGTCATTGTTATTATGAATCTTAATATTCCATTTCATGGTACTTGGGAAGGAAGAGACCATTAGGAATAAGGAAGTGGCTGTAGTGTCTGGGGCTGTGCCTCAGCACAGTCACCACTCTTTCCTCACCAGGAACCTTACTCCCACCCACGGTAGCACCGTGACCCATGTGGCCTCATTCTCAATGCACATTTGTGAAATGGTCAGATAGGGTCACATCTTACTTGATCAGGCCCTTTCACACATAAAGAGAAAGAGGAGAGGGAGCATACTTTCATGAAAAGTACAGGTAAAAATTTAGAAATATAGCCTTAACTAGTGGAATCTCATGAAGTATAAGAACATTGTTAAAAATGAGACGTTCTTATAATAAATAACAAATTCTCAAACTTATTGAGACAGACAACT
The DNA here is from genome assembly GCF_004126475.2 of Phyllostomus discolor. Taxonomy (NCBI): domain Eukaryota; kingdom Metazoa; phylum Chordata; class Mammalia; order Chiroptera; family Phyllostomidae; genus Phyllostomus; species Phyllostomus discolor. The sequence continues at coordinate 121,916,780 of NC_040903.2, read as the reverse complement.
TTGAGAATGGAATACAGTTGTAATATATTTCATTGTGGAAGACATTGATATTTTTATATAAAGTGCAATGATAGTGTACATAGACCAGTTCTGTCTCAAAAAATAAAAATACTCAATCACAATATTGCATATTTCTATTAATATGGGTTAGCTACTTACTTTTTTGTAATCTAGTGAGTTAATAGCACTAAAGGACTAAAATTACTTATGGATGAAATATGTAGAATTAAGAAAATTTAGCCCTGGCTGGGTGGCTCAGTTAATTGGAGGATCACACCATACACCAAAAGGTTGTGGATTTGATTCCTGGTCAAGGCACATGCTTAGGTTGCAGGTTGCCTACTGTATATACCTGGGTGCCTATGGTAGGTAAGCAATTGATATTTTTTTTCACATTATGCTCACTCTCCCTCCCTCTCTCTCTCTCTCTTTTTCTGTCTCTCTCTCTTAGCCCTCTCCTTCTACTTATCTCTCTAAAATCAATAAAAACATCCTCAGGTGAGCATTTAGCAATAAAAAAAAGAAAAGAAAATTTAATCTGGTAGATTTGGTATATATCTAGCAAAAAGGGGAACCAGAGAAATATGAACATACTAAAATCACTCAGTCTCCAACTTAACTTATACCAATCAACTTACAGATATTTATATAACTGTCCTTTGTTAGATAAGATGTCAAACAAATTCAAGGAATATTTAATTGAAAATGCTTGTATTGGTGTAGAATATAAGATTTTAAGATCTTCCAACACTTTACTAAAACATTTCAATAAATTCAAACTACTTCTTTCTCTCAAAAAGGAAAGAAAGAACATTTAATCTGTTAACATGCTGTGTTTTTCCTGCAAATTGAGACATAACATCATTATTCTATTTTAGTGATAAAACATCAGTGTTAACAGGCGCACAGTGTGGAAGTGACACCTGAATCCAAAGCTAAATGGATATCAAAATACTAAAAATTTCTGTAGGTTAGAACACAGAAAGAATTAGTCAGATGGTAAAGGAGAAGGACAGGGTAAGAGTGATGTCTTAATAAAGGAAGAAAATAACATTTATGTGTGACATTTCACATATTTTAATTTTGCAAGAAAACACTTCTAACAGTAAGATCTTATGAAAAGCAGAAATGCTTGAAATAGGAAAACTCTAACATATGGTCAATATCTCAGTCAATAATTCTTTGGCAGCTTCACTTTATGAAACTGAGAAAATAACTTGCTATTCAAGCTCAGCCACCTGTGAGTAATTTTCACGAAAATTAAAGTTAAAATGTCTTCTATTTACAACACAATTAATGGATGAAAAACTCATACTGGCACAGTAAAGACCTCTCATCTAAGAAATATGATGTCTGTGTACTTCCGAGTCATTTGATTGTGTTGTGTCTTGTTCCCCATTGGACTATATATATATATATATATATATATATATATATATATATATATTTATGCTGGGTTGATAAAAATGTGTGATGTAGCAAGTGTCCAAAGTTTTTATGCTTTACCCATTTATTTGGTCAGCAGGATATATTAGGCACACGTTACAGTTCTTTTATTCCTAAGCTATGGAGAGGCAAGGAAGAATAGGCCTCCAATTTTGCATTCAGGGAGCATACATTCTTGTGGGAAAGCCAAACATGTGAAGAGGCAACTGTTATTATTATACAATGGGACAATTGCTACTAGACATTTGAAGTGTGGACTGATGGAAAGAAGGTGAAAAGGATTAATCAAAGAACATCTGTAAGGACTCAGGAACATGAACAATAGTGTGGGGACTGACCATGGAACTGGGGTGGGCTGGGTGGAGAGAGTGAAGGGGGATATGTGGGACAAGTGTAATTACATAAAATAAAATATTTTTGTATTTAAAACAATTATTAATGTATTTATTTTTATTGTTCTTCAACTACAGTTGTCGTCATTTTCACCCCACCATGCCACCTCCCCACCCCTGCCTCCCAGTCTCGAACCTATCCCCTTTGGCTTTGTTGTTGTATCCTTTATGAATGTTCATTGATGGTCCTTTCCCTATTATTCTGTATCATCGTTCTACTCTTTTCCCTCTTGTTATGGTCAGTTTGTTCTTTATTTCAATGCCTCTGGTTGTATTTTGCTTGCTTGTTTGTTTGGTTGATTAGGTTTCACTTATAGGTGAGATCATATGGTATGTATCTTTCACCACCTGGCTTATTTCACTTAGCATAATGCTTTCCACTTCCATCCATGCTGTTGTGAAGGGTAGGAGCTCCTTCTTACTTTCTGCTGCATAGTATTCCATTGTGTAAATGTACCACATTCATTGACTGATGGGCACCTAGGTTGCTTCCAGCACTTGGCTATTGTAAATTGTGCTGCTATGGACACTGGGGTGCACAAGTTCTTTTGGAGTGGTGTTTCAGGGCTCTTAGGGTATAATCCTAGCAGTGGAATTGCTGGGTCAAAAGGCAGTTCTATTTTTAGTTTTTTGAGGAAATTCCATAATGTTTTCCATAGCAGTTGCACCACTCTACAATCCCACAACAGTGCACCTGGGTCCCCTTTTCTCTACAACCTCTCAAAAGCTTGTTTGTTGCTTTGTTTATGATGGCCATTCTCAATGGTGTGAGGTGGTATCTCACTGTGGTTTTAATTTGCATCTCTCTGATGGCTACAGATACTGAGAATCTTCCCATATGTCTCTGGACCCTCTGTATGTCCTCCTTGGAGAAGTATCTGTTCAAGTCCTTTGCCCATTTTTTAATTGGGTTGCTTGTCTTCTTAGAGCAGAGTTGAATGATTTCTTTATATATTTTGGAGATCAAACCCTTGTTTGAGGTATCATTGGCAAATATGTTTTCCCATACAGTTGGTTCTCTTTTCATTTTAATGCTGTTTTCTTTAGGCATGCAGAAGCTTATTATTTTGATGAGATTCCATTTGTTTATTATTTCCTTTATGTCCCTTGCTCTAGGGGACATGTCAGTGAAAATATTGGTACGTGAAATATCTGAGATTTTCCTGCCTGTGTTTTTCTCTAGGACTTTTATGGTGACATGACTTATATTTAAGTCATTTATCCACATTTAATTTATTTTTTTTGTATGGTGTAAGTTGGTGGTTAAATTTTATTTGTTTGCATGTAGTTGTCCAGATGTCCCAACACCATTTGTTGAAGAGGCTATTTTTACTCCATTATATGCTGCTGCTGCCTTTGTTGAATATTAATTGATCATAATGACTTGGGTTTATTTCTGTTCTCTCTATTCTGTTCCATTTATCCATGTGCCTGTTCTTATGCCAGCATCATACTGTTTTGGTTACAGTGGCCTTGTAGTATAGTTTGATATCAAGTATTGTAATCCCTACTACTTTGTTCTTCTTTCTCAAAATTGCCACAGCTATTTCAGGTCATTTATAGTTCCATATAAACTTTTGAAATGTTTGTTCTATATCTATGACATATGTCATCAGTATTTTAATAGGTATTGCATTGAATCTATAAATTGCTTTGGGTAGTATGGACATTTTGATGATGCTAATTCTTCCAATCCATGAACATGGTATACACTTCCATTTATTTGTGTCTTCCTTAATTTCTTTCTTCAGTGTTGTGTAGTTTTATGAGTATAGGTCTTTCACCTCCTTTGTAAGGTTTATTCCTAGGTACTTTATTTTTCTTGTTGGTATAGCAAATGGATTTTTTTTTCTGATTTCTGATTCTGATCTTTCATTGTTGGTGTATAAAATGCCTTTGTTTTCTGAATATTGACTTTGAACCCTGCTGTTTTGCCAAATTCACTTATTAGATTGAGTAGTTTTTTGGTGGAGTGTATAAGATTTTCTATGTGCACTATCAAATCATCTGCAAACAATGACAGATTTACTTCCTCCTTTCCAATTTGGATGGCTTTTATTTCTCTTTCTTGTCTGATCACTGTGGTTAGGCCTTCCAATACTATATTGAATAGAAGTGGTGAAAGCGGTGAAGACACATTCATGTCTTGTTCCTGATCTTGGTGGGAAAGCTTTTAGTTTTTGTCTATTGAGTATGATGTTGGCTGTAGGTTTCTTGCACATGGTCTTTATCGTGTTGAGGAATGCTCCCATTTTGCTGAGTGCTGTTATCATAAATTGGTGTTGTACTTTATCAAATACTTTTTCCACATCTGTTGATATGATCATGTGATTTTTGTCTTGTCTTTTATTTATGTTATGTATTACATTTATTGATTTGCAAAGGTTGTACCATCCTTGCATTCCTGGGATGAAACCCACTTGATTATGATGTATGATCTTTTTAATGTATTTCTGGATAGTTTGCCAATATTTTCTTGATGATTTTAGTGTCTATGTTCATCAGCAATATTGGCCTGTAGTTTTCTTTCTTTATTGTGTTTTTATCTGGTTTTGGAATTAGGATGATGCTGGCTTTGTAAAGAAAGTTTGAAGTCTTCCCTATTTTTAGAATAGTCTCAGAAGAATAGAAGTTTGCTCTTCTTTTAAAGTTTTGGAAAATTCTCCTGTGAAACCATCTGATCCAGGGCTTTTGTGTGCCAGGAGTTTTTTGATTACTGCTTCAATTTCATCAACTGTTATTGGTCTGTTTAGGCTTTCTTCTTCTTCTTCATTCAGTTTCAGGAGATTGTATTTTTCTAGAAATTGGTTCATTTCACCCATGTCTTCAAATTTCTTGCTTAATAGTTGTTTGTAGTAATTTCTTACAACCCTTTGTATTTCTGTGGTATCATTTGTAATTTTTCCTCTTTTCCTTCTGATTTTATTTATTTGGGTCCTTTATTTTTTTTTCTTGATGAGTCTGCTTAAAGGCTTGTTGATTTTATTTATCTTTTCAAAGAACCAGCTCTTGGATTTATTGATCTTTTGGATTATTGTTTTGGTTTCTATGTCAGTTAATTCTGCTCTGATCTTGTTTACAAAGGTGTTGGGATAAGGACAAGGTAAGTGTAGAGTCTCAAAAAAAACTTTTTAAAACCACCTTAACCATTTTTAATTGTACCATTCAGTTGTGTTAAGTATATTGACATTGTTGTGGAACAGATCTCCAGAACTTTTTCACCCTGCAAAACTGAAATTTATACCAACTTAACAACTCCCCATTTCCACATCTCCCCAGTCCTTGGCAATCCCTTATATTTTTTCTGTTTCTATGAATTTGATTACTTTAGATACCTCATATAAGTGGAATCATACAGTATCCATATTTTTGTGACTGGCTTATTTCACTTAACATAATATCCTTAAGTTTCATCCGTATTGTAGCATGTGACAAACATTCCTTCCCTTTTCAAAGAACTGAATAATTTTTCATTTTACATATGTACCACAGTTTGTTTATCCATTTATCTGTTGATGGACACTGGGATTCTTTCACTTCTTGGCTATTGAAAATAATGTGGCTAAAAAACAAATATCTCTTTGAGGTCTTGCTTTAAATTATTTTGGATATATTTTAATTTTTTATGGACTCTTCACACTCCTTTCCAAAACAGCATTGGATATTTCTATCAGATCTTTCAGGCCTCATCTCTCTCACTCTTCAAAGCTCACACAAGTCCAACCGCACTGACCTCTTTCTCATTAATAATTGGTGCGATCTTATCTTGGGGATCTTGTCCTTGCTGTTTCCCCTTACAGAAAGCTTTTGCCACACTTTCATACCTCCTTCAGGTATTTATGCAAATATTAGATTTTCATTGAAATTTTCCCTAAACATTTCCTTGAAACTTTAAATTGTCTTAGACTTCCTCTCAGATCTCCCCATCTATCATTCTTGTATTATATATATATATAATACATATACATTTATACACATATAAATATATTTGTCCATTTTCTGTGCCCCCTTGTCAGAATATCCATGAGAACAGAAATTTTTGGTTGTTCCATTCACAGATGGTTTTTCCAGTGCTTGGAATTGTGTCTGGTACCTAGAGTTGCTCAATAAAATTGTTATAATGACTGAACCCAAAAACTATTTCCAGTTATCTAAACTAAGTGCATAATTAACCCTTTATAGTTCTTCAATGTCTTTCCTGAGAAGGGGCACATAGCCTGAGAAGAGGGATGGTTATGGACCAGAACCAGAACAAGAACATGAAGTGTGAAGTATCATCAGATATATGCTTCCCAATAAGTGTTAAGTAGAATTGTGGACTTTGACCACTTATTGCCCACATATCTCCTAAAACACTTTTGAAAAACCAAGTAACCCTCACATATTTTTAGCTTAACATCTATTTTTTCTCATAAGTTTAATTGCAAAGAAGCATTGTAACTATTGAGCTTAGAAAATAACATGGTTACACAATTCTTTTAAATGAATCCATGATTTGTGAAGATACTCAAATCATTGAACTGAACATGTTAAAAGGTGAGGTTTATGGTGTGTGAAATACATCTTAATTTCAAAATGTCTACCATGAAAAAAAAAAAGAAAAGGAAGCAAGAGTGTTGGGCCTTCCTCCAAAGTTAAAATCTGCAACCGTAGAGCTAGTTCTGACTTGAGATTAAATAAATTCACCCATGACTAAAAGTGAACATTTATGTTTGTATTCTTCCCCCTTTCTTATAACTGCTTTTAACAATAGCATCTGTGGTATTTTTCATTTAGCAACATATATTCTTCTAGATGACATGGAAAAAGTTTTGTAATATCTTTTTGCTTATTAAAAACTTTGACATTTGAAAAATGGATCCATGGGATATACAACGATTTGATTCTCAATATCATCAATTAAAAAACAAAAACAGGGTCTCCTTTAATAGAAATTCTTCATCATGTCTTTTTCTCTTTGGATAATGTTCCATTCCAGCTTTCTCTATAGAATTTTATCATGATGTAATGATGTTTAATGTTGGAAGTCATTTATTTGTCAATATTTTATATTACCTGTGGAGGAAATGTGAGTATATTTGAGGTTGAGATTGAAGTTCTTTGAGTCATCACTAAAAGTATATTAGTACATAATTGATATAAACCATATAAATATGTCACATTTCTTAAAAAGTATTTATTGGAAATACATCTCTTAATTATATGGATGGGGCTATTTTTTTCTCAATTAATTCATGTATACTGATTGGTCATGACTTATTGCTAGAATAAAACTGAGGGTTTTCATCACTCATTTCTATTTTTCATTTTCCTAATTAAAACTGAGAAACTTGGTCATTTAACTGAGAATATGGAAATTTTGATTGTTTGAAATTCTTCCAAGCTTTGGGAAGAATATCTATATTGCCATGCTACATCATCAAAAGTTATTTCCTGTCACCTATCAACTGACAACTCCATTAGGTCCCTCTTCAATTTTGTTGAAAGCAAAATGAATTGAAAACTACACTAGCTGCAAAATAATTTGTTACCCAAACATAAGTCATTCACTTTTTCAACAATAATAATAATTTTTATTTGTTTGGTGCCCTGGAAGTTTTACCACCTTGAGGTAATGCACCAGTAAAAAAATGAAGTATATCTATGGTATTTTTTTCCTTTTGTATAAAAGAGTAAGAGTATTTATCATGGGTGGAAGAAAATAACTTAAATCCCACCAACCATTTATCAATCATATCAATTTTAGAAAAATATACACATAGATATTGAACATATTAAGGTTGATTACCTTAACACTATTCCTCTACTTACAGACTCTTGTTTGAAGATTTTTCCTTAAAAATGGGGTTGCTCATAAATGAGGATCCTGAAATATTTAACAAGGTAGGCATATTTCAAAAATGCTTTTTTTCTTCCCCTCACAAGAGATCCACAATATTAATTGTTTCCTGAAGAAAATGGCTTTAGAAAATAAAGACTTGTCTTGGGACAGAATTGTGGAAACTAAGGAATCAGAGAGTATAGAAGGACACCTGAGATGAGTAGGATATTGTATATTCAGAACAGAAAAAGGTCTAGTTTAAGAAATATGCAGGAAGGGAGAGGACTCAGTGTCACCACCAAATTATTACATAAGAGACTGACAAGACTGTCTAACATCTAGGACACTTCATACATATTCAACATTTAAGATGCTGCTGATAATAGTGTTCTTTCTTCTGGAAGATGGGGGTGGGAGCCGAGACAGAAAATAACAGCATCTCCAGAGATAAAGGGAGAAAATTCTTTCAGCCTCAACTGGTGCTAAAGGGAAAATGGTAATTTAGGAGAAGAAAGGGTACCTTGGTCCCAAATGTAGTTCTATATGGAGCTGAATTACCTGGAAGGAAGATTTAAAAGTCTAGATGAGAACAATTAAATATTTAAATGAATGCCACAAAATTAATATCCAGATAAGGGAAAATTTAAATTTAAATACATAGCTTTCTCTCAGAGATTGCATAGAACTATAATTAAATTTGTGTGCTCAATGTATGCACATATTTTTGGGAAAAGAGTGACACAAGAGGTGTGAGAGATGACAGTCAGGCTTTAAGCAGGAGGTGAAATCTTTACTAAGCCTCTAGGCAGGAGGAATGGGAATCACCCAAGACACAGAGCATAGGATGTATCTAGGAGTTATCTTCTAAAAGGCTTCTTTGAATGTGCCTTCTTTCTTCTCAATACTCAGAGTGTGATTTTAAAAATAGTTTAGAAGCATTAGAGAAATCATCATAAAGATAAGTATAGGAAAAAAAAAGCATAGAAAATACCCACAGTGAATATATACAATTGAAAAAAGTAAAACTTAGTCAGGCCAGCCAGCAGCACTGGGAAATGAAGATGCTGCAGTTGCTGTTAATGACCCGTGGCCTGGCTCTGGGGTGGGGCACCTTAAAGATACCCACAAGGGCTGAGAATGGTGATGAAAAAATGGATTTTCTGGAAGCCAAAATCTGTTAGCAAATTCAGCATTATTTTGATTTCTTCAATTTGCCATGGGAAAAAATTTTTTAAGGAACAAATCAAACCAGAAGAAGGCTGGGTATCTTTGGAAATAAGGATAAAATTCAACAGGTTAAACCATCTAACAACACAATGGAAAGTAATAGTAGAAGTATTAAGCAGTTCAAAGGCAGAACTCATGGGAAAAAGTGAATATAAAACTAAAATTAGAACCTCTCCAAACAAACTCTTCCCTGAAGTGACAGATGAGTACAAAAATTATGTAAAAAGGGATCTGTTTATATTTTAAAGGTTTCTCTACTGAATGGTTAGTTGGTGAAGGTCAAGTATAAAAATTCAGATAAGAACATTGCACAAAGCATTTAAGGGATAAATATTTGCTGTGTTTGATAGCACTGAATAGGCTAAAAAGTCTGTGGAGCCCTGGCTGGTGTAGCTCAGTGGACTGAGTGCTGGACTGTGAACCAAAGGGTCACCGGTTCCATTCCCAATAAGGGCAAATGTCTGGGTTACGGGCCAGGTCTTCAGTAGGAGGCACTGGAAAAGCAACCACACATTGATGTTTCTCTCCCTCTCCTTCTCCCTACCTTCCCCTCTCTAAAAATAAATAAATAAAACCTTTAAAAAAGAAAGAATAAGCTAAGGAAGCGATGGATAAAGGCAAAGATGCAAGCAATGGTAACCTACAACTAAGGAATAAGGAAGTGACAGCAAGATGGAGGTGTGGAAAAGAAGTATTGAGAAAACTTATAGAAGATCAATAAGAATCCCTAAACAAATGGAAGTCAAAGGGTTGCAGATGTAAAGGAAAGAGAATGAGAAATAAAGCTGCCCAGAATTACTCTGCTAAAGGAAAAGGACTGTTTCAGGGCAAGAAAAACTAAATCTGAAAGTGATGGAATGGTGCCTCTGGACCAGTACAAAGAGCAGAAAACACAGACAAAGAAGAACCTGCATCAAAACAACAGAGAAAATAAAATGATGCCAGTCACCAGTAGCTTACTAAATAAAAATTTAAATCATTTTAATTAGTTTTTCGGCTGCTTTTGTCTTTGGAGGTTTTTAAAAAGAAAACAGAATTAGGTCCACTTCAATGTCTACCTGTAAGAAAGGAAAAGTTTTTGCTGTTATCTAAATGAGATTGTTTTGATGTACAGTTCTGAGTTATTTTAGATGATTCAAATATCAAAAGAAAGAGCATTGTACTAAATTGCTTTTGTAACATGAGAATGTATTAGCACAAACTAATAAAATACATACTATACAAAAGAGAAAAGAAGTACAATTTTGTCTATATAACCTCTGTTTAGATGAGCATCCTTCTTGGGGTTCTCTGAAAACCCCGAGGTGTGATAAAACTGGACTGAGTATCAAAGCACCAACTGGGAGCTGAAAATACATGGCACTGTATCAACTCCTCATTCAGACACAGATGTTCAAAGCCCCTTTTGTACAGAATCTGATGGTCAGTCCACGGAGTTCCTAAAGAATGTAATGCCAGAAATTATTTAAATGTGAATCTAAGCGACAGGCTTATACTGAGCCTTAATATCAGTTACTATGACAACGAATGGGCTATTTAAAGTTATTAGCATTCTAGCCCACCAAGTTAATAATATGGACAAGAATGACATGAAAGTTGAGCAAAAGCAAATTACTTCAACGCTGCATCGCAGAGCAATGACAGTGAAGCTGGGAAAGCTTTAGAAGGTCCAGAGGGTTTGGGGAAATGCAGTTAAAAAGACAAATCCATCAGCAACTCTAAGCACTTGCAGCACATCATTGTGTCTCCTCCCTATCATGCTCTTCAAGCTTTTTAAAATTCTAAGATCAGGATTTAAACAAAACAAAAAAGTCAAATTGTGATAGAAAGACTAATATTTAGCCAAAATCTTTTACAACTACATGGTCTCCATCTTACTAATTGTTCCTTATTTCATCTAAAGTACACAATCAATAGTAGAATGAAAAGTTAGCTCTAGGATACCCAGAATATTTTAATGAGGAAAAAGATAATGTATTAAGGAAGAAACAGACAGGTTTCATGAACTGCTGTTTGAAAGATCCATCTGCTAAAAGCAGCAGAGAGTGATATCTTGTAAGATGTTAAAACAGATGGCTGAAGTCACAATGCTACATCACGTAAGTATGGAGACCAGAACTAAAATAGCCTAAGTAATAATTTCATTAACAAGATGCCAAGTACAGCAGCAAAAAAACACCTTTAGGGAGAATCTCACTTCAAAAAAATGTTTTTCCTCCTTGCACTTGGTGCTATTTTCTGAATTACTCTTGATCTGTTGCATATGTTTAAGCATCTGGGTGTTTGCCATTTTCAAATGAAGGAAACTAACCTCTCCTCTCAATGAGGCTTCCTCATCTTATGAGCCTACCTGTGGTGGAGATAAATAAGAGTACTTAGGAGGAGAGGAGAGTATAATACTGCATACTTTTGCAGACATTATTTTGCACATTAAACAAGCTGAGTGGGGAATTCTCTGGTCTTTGAATTAGTTATGAAGAAAAGGACACTCATTAACTCTGATGATACTGAGTGTTGCCAGAGTGACCTTATGATTATTTTTCTTAAGATTTTATATATTTTTTTTTATTTAGAGGGAGCAGAAAGGAAGGAGAAAGAGAGAGAACCAGAAACATCAATGTGAGAGAGAAATATTGCTCAGCTGCCTCTCACACACCCCGAACCGGGGACCAGGCCCACAACCCAGGCATGTGCCCTCACCAAGAATTGATCCGGTATCTTTTTGCATTACAGTACAATGCCCGACAAACTGAGCCACACTGGCCAGGACAACTGTATGATTACTAAAGGTGATGCCAGAAAGACACTTTAAGAAGGTGGGCACACCCGGTGGTGGATATCTGTGAGCTGTAATTTCCCACAGACGTTTCAACTGCAAAACCAGCAGATGAGAGCATGGTGTGTTCAAAGACATGTGAAAGACTCTCCTAAATCAGAAAGAATAGGCTGAGATTTACGGAAGCACTGGTTTGTATGGCCCTATAATAAACATCACTCACTGATGTGTGCAGATTCACTCATCTATAAATTATATGTAGGGACTACCTTGGCAAAGCAGCGTGGTGCAGTGGTTAAAAGCATAAAATCTGAAGCCAGACAACTAGGGTTGAATCACTGCTCCTCTACTCTAGACAAATTATGTGACAAATCTGGGCTATTTTTTTTCACAAGGCTGTTCTAAATTTCAAATGAGATAATGCATTTAAGTCCTTGGAACAGCGACCAACACAAAACTTGCACAATATACTATTTTGTATTTTCATTATATATTATGCACATATAAAATTTATATAAAATAGAAAAATGAAGATAAGCATAAATGGAAATTCTAATATTATCCTCCCTTGCCCCATGAATTTGCTTGCACAATCCAGTTATAACATCGATCTGAAGGACAGAAGTTCAATAGGGAAATTTTGAACAAACTGGAATTTAAAGACAAAGACGGAAGTACCTATTCAAGCACAGACCTGGAGAGAGAACAAAAAGCTCCTACTGTTTGTCCTGGCAGGAACGGGCATCTGGGCCTTCACTCTCATGAAGAGGAATAGAACACATTTTGAAACCTAATGCCACTTTGTAAAGAATCATAAGGTTAATTCTCTTTATTTAAATTTGACTTTCCTGACAGTCTTCTAACAAGTAAGGCACATTTTAGATTAATAATAAAATTACCTCCTTAACAGTTAAATTCCTCATAACATATATGATCATTCTATGTGTGAACTTAAAATTATTGTGGGTTTTGTTAGCACGAGGCAGCTTCCCAAGTCCAATGAAAAGTTTAAGTTTTCAAGGCTTACTAGGCTGGCAGCAAACCCTAAATGAAGGCAAATCCACCAGGATAATTTCTCTCCATATGGCTCTTGCTTGCCAGCCAGGATGCATCTCCTCGTGACATTTCAGCTACTCAGATACTATCGCTTTAAACTTCTCTATGTTGAATCACAAAGAACGGACATGGTGTTGTCTTAAATCTTGAAACATAATATTAAGAGCTAAATTTATTTAGGTATGTGGACTTAAATTACAAATGTTTTTTTCCCCTTATAGCCTTATAATCTCAACAGGGAGCTGCTGAAGAATGTGCGCAGGCATAGCTAAGTAGTGGTATAGAGCAATGCTTTCAAGCCTCTCTCAAAAAGTAATTGACATATTTTCTTGTGTAAGGTAATTATTGTATTAGAAAGATCTCTGATCTGCTACCAGTTATTAGCATTTCACTGAGGCCTTCATTTAAAAACACATAGAATATGATGACTGATGATGATCTTTATTTCAGGACTACCACTGGGACTGTCACCACAGGCTAAAGAGCTAGAAAACTTCAACAGGCTTACAGGCCCCATATTAGACTCTCTCAGACTTTCCGTCTTTGCAGTGGCTAAATCCCCATGGTGAGAACATTCACATTTGCTTTGCAGTTGTATGCAGGTGATTTGCCTTGACAAATGTCCACTTATAAGTCACTGTTGTGAGCCATTGTTTACTTTATGACCAATGATAAATTAATTCACCTTATCCTACATTTTATGATTTGTCATTGCCATGATGTCTTTTTTCTTCCATAAATCAAAATAACAATTCCACACTGAGCCTAAAAACCCTAAGAATCACTAACTCCTGACTAAGTCTACCAGCCTCTCTGGAATAGTGTAAGCTTTCAAAGTCATGTTCCATTTTGCAATAGATCTATCTGAAACAATGGTACTCAAACCACTTTCTATTTCATAGAATTTACTATTGTTATCATTCCTTGAACCCATGAAGAAAATCAAGAAGCAAGCTCTTTAAGTTAAAATGTCCTTGGGGAATAATAAAATAAATGCAGTTTTTTCAAGAAGCAGAGAGGTCTTACTTCCGAACACTTTATATCTGTGTATCTGAGCATCATTTTCATTGTATTAACTAACAACATGTCTTTCAAAACATTTCTTCATCACTTTTCCTGCTTTCAAATCTTTGGCAAATCAATGTGTCCACTTAGACATCATAATTAAAAGGCAGTGAACAAAAACAATAAAACAGCTATTATTAAAATTCATAATTCTTTCTTCTGAGTAGGTTTAAAAATTGGGTTCACTGAAGTTTTGATCATTTCTTAAAGCATGATTTTGAGCACAATAAAATTTGCTTTCTGTGGCATCACTGAAAAAGAGTACCTTAAAAATTTTTGATGTCTAATACATTCTCCACCTTACTTAGAGCACAAGACTTAATTAAGTTTTCTACATGCCAAGTGTTACTTTCTAAGGAAACTCCAAAGAATTTTTAAAAATTTCTCTTAGTGATCAGTGCTTTCCTTATCTTGTCCCTACTTAGTATCTTTCAGATAAATTTTGGAAAATACTTGAGATTTTTCCTCTAAGACATTATGATTGTTTTCTTTTGAATGTTGCTTCAAGAGGACATCCTTTGTTCAGTGGGGTATATTCATAAGTGTTTAACAGCAAACTCACAAATAAAAACAAACAAAAATCCTCAGTCTGTAACATTTTCCAATTTCTGTGGTGTAAACACTTCCAACAGGGCTGATTTGAAGTTACCGATATAATGGTATTGAAGGCAGGGTTAAGAAGAGATGCACGTGTACCATCACATTACGTTCTTACCATAGAGATAAAATAGACATATAACTCCAAGAGCATCAGTAATAACAAGATGTGGTATAATAAATAAGAAGTAATTGGTTTTGATGACACATTATCTTTGGTTTTACTATAATTAATTCTAAGATCATATTGTTTAATTTTTAATAATCATGTGTTTAACAAGCATCTCTCACCAGCCATTAAGAAATGATGTCAGCATACCGATACCTGTGCAGCAGTTAGTTAAGACTGATATGTATTTTCATGATAGTAAAATCCACATTTTCAAGATCCATCTAAGTACGTCCTACAGTTTTCTTTTATTGGTTGCTGTATTTTCTACTCAAGGTAATTAGAGTTGCTTTTAAGCTCATAGTGGAAAGACTAAATGTAATGGCATAAACTTGACATTAATATGGAGGTCACTGTTTTATTTGCTGAACTACATTCTTTTAAAACTGGCTGATTAAGTTATGATAAAATTGTCTTTGTAAAAACAGGCTGAGCAAATCTCAGAACTCCCAGAGAAATCACAATGTTACTATGAGGACCAGTAACATTGATACAATGTTTTCTTATCTTGGAGACCTTCCATGTTAATACCAACTAAACTAATGAGACCAAGTTCCTAATAACCCAGAAGCTCAGTATTTTCTAATCAAGCTTTTAATCAAGATGATGGCATAGGTAAAAGTGGTACTGGGGACCTCCCATAATCACATTAAAATTATAACTACAGAATAACCATCATTTGGGACCACTTGGAATCTAGCTGAACAGAAGTTCTAAAACTAAGGATACAAAAAAGTAGCTGTGTTGAGACTGGTAGGAGGAATGGAAATGCAGAATGAGCTGGTCCCACACACACTTGTGGTGGTTAAAAATCTGGAGTGGTATCTTGACTACAAAAGTATACCTACCCTGAAAAGCAAGGGGCTTCAGCCTCACACCAGAACCCCCAGGACAGGGTTTTAGTGCCAGGGAGAGAATTTCCCATATTTCTAGCTATGAAAACCAACAGAGGTTGTAGCTCAATGAGATGGTGGCTTCTGGAGTCCCAGGTATTCCTCTTACAGTGTCTCATTCAGACTGGCTCCGAGCTCAAGCATTGGGGTGGCAGCTGGAAAGGTACCAAGAACATACAGGGAGGAACTGAATTGTTTTGAATTGTTTGGCATCGGGTTGAGAGCTAAAGGAGTAGTCTTCTCCCAGACAGAAGTGCTGGCAGAGGCTATTGTTCATTTGCTGAGCCCTCTCCACAGAAAGCCAGTGGATGGGCACCATCTCTGTATCTCCATCAACCAGGTTAACACTGTTAACCTGACTTGGTGATTCCTTGACATCTCACCCCACCCAACTTTCAGGCCCACCCAAGTCCTTTTCCAGTGACTTTTCTATTACAAAATCCTGGCTTGGTTTATGCTACAAACTTTTTAAAAGTTTCTCAAACAAGAACAATCTGGCCTGAGTATCTCTTGTTAAGTGGCCTCAGGCCTGGCACTAGTGGCAGCTGAACTTGGTTCACATCTCCCAGGCAATTCCAAGCTCAGCAAAAGTAGCAGCCATCTTCAGATTTCTCTGTAGCTATGACCACGTGGCTCTAAGCACTGCACAGGTGGCAGCTGACGTTGGCCTATACCTCCCAGCAGTCCCAAGACATAGCACACATGGTGGGCAGCTTCAGACAACAGCAAAGTACCTAAGGAGCAACATGCTCAAGGGGAGTACTCAACAGGCACCAAGACCACTGAAACAAGTCCTGCTTTGTGGGGTCAACCCCTGCATAACAGATCCTTGACAGTGGTCAAAGCCAGTCCATGCAGCCCATCAGCATGGGTGTAAATCCCTGACATTGACATGTCTACAACAATTAAGATTCAACTACAACATGAGAGTGCGCACAGCCTACATGGGGGGTGCACCTAGAGTGCCAATCTTGGCAGCTGAGGACATCATGCCACTGGACCCTATAGGGTACCTACTATATTAGGAGGCCACTATATAAAGACTGAAAGACATAGCAGCTCTACCTAATACATTGAAACAAACACAGGGAGGCTGCCAAAATGAGAAGACAAGGAAACATGGTCCAAATGAAAGAACAGAATAGAACTCCAGAAAAAGAACTAAACCAAACAAGCAATCTACCACACACAGAGGTCAAAACTGGTTATAAGGATGCTCAATGAACTTGATGAAAGAGTAGAGGAACTTACAGAGGACTTCAACAAAGAGATAGGAACCATAAAAATGGTGACAAAAACATACAATAAACAGTCAGAAATAACACAATAACTGAAATGAATATATCACAGGGAAGCAACAGTAGAATAGATGAAGCACAGGATCAAATCAGAGATTTGGAAGATAAAGAAACAGAATATACCCAATAAGAACAGTAAAAAGAAAAAAGTAGTCCAAAAAAGGGGATGATATTATAAGAAACCTCTGGGACAACTTCAAGTGTACCAACATTCACATCATGGGGGTGCTGGAAGGAACAAATAGAGGGCAAGGAGTTAAACTTATTTGAAAGAATAATGATGGAAAACTTCTCTAACCTAGTGAAGGAAATAGATGTACAAGTCCAGGAAGCACAGAGAATCTCAAACAGGATGAATCCAAAGAGGCCCACACCAAGACACATCATAATTAAAATGCAAAAAATTAAAGACAAAGAGAGAATCTTGAAACAAGCAGAAAAAAAGTCATAAATTACCAACAAATGAGCTCCCATCAGACTGTCAGTAGATTTCTCAACAGAAACTTTGCAGGGCAGAAAAGATTGGCACAAAATAGTCAAAGTGAGGAAAAGCAAGGATCTACATAACCAAGGTTACTTTATCCAGCAAAGCTATCATTTGAATCAAAGGACAGATAAAGAACTTCCCAGACAAGAAAAAGAAAAAAGGAGCTCATCATCACCAAACCAGTATCATAAGAAATGTTAAAGGGTCTTCTTTAAGAAGAAGAAAACAAGATAAAAATATGAATAATAAAATGGCCATACATACATATTTATCAATAATTCCTTAAGATGTTAATGAATTAAATGCTTCAATCAAAAGACATATGGTTGCTGAATGGATAACAAAACAAGACCCTTATATTTGCTGTCTACAAGAGACTCATTTCATATCAAAGACACAGAGAGACTGAAAGTAAAGGGATTGAAAGAGATAGTTTATAAAAATGAAAACAAAAACACAAAAGCTAGGGTAGTAATATTTATTCCAGGCAAAACTGACTTAAAAAAAGCTAATAACAAGGGACAAGGAAGGATCTAGCAAATCCATTTCTGAAGAAACCCAAAACACTAAATAAAAAGACAAATACATCCATATGTTTATTGCAGTGTTATTACAATAGCTAAGCTATGGAAGCAACCTAAGTATCCACCAATAAATGAATGAATAAAGAAGTTGTACATATATACAATGGAATATAATTCAGCCATAAAAAGAATGAAATCTGCAACGACAGAAATGAACATGGAAAGCATTGTTCTGGGTGAAATAAGTCAGACGGTGGGCAGCAAATCCTGGATGATTTCATTTACATGTGGAATCTAGAAAACAAAATAAACAAGCAAGCAGACCACAAACTGACTCACAGACACAAGAAAATTTTGTTGGTTACCAGTTGGGATGTTGGTTTGGAATGATGGGTATAAAAGTTCTGAAGGGATTTAAAAATACAAATTGATAGTTACAGAACAGTTGAGGCAATATAAAGAACAGCATAGGAAATATAGTCAATAACATTTTAAGAACTATGCATGGTGTCACATGGGTACTAGATTTATCAGAGTGATCACATGGTAAGTTATATAAATGTCTAACCATGGGGTGGTATACCTGAGACTAATATAATATTGTACATCTACTGTAATTTAAAAACAAAAAAAACACTAAAACTAAAATATATAGACATTTTTCTTTTTTCTTCTACTTTTTAAATTCATACACACACACACACACACATTTTTCTAATGAAGTATTTTCAGGCCTTTAAAAAGAAAATCATAAATCACAATGACTTTGGCATAAATTATACAGAAATCATAATCTCTACCATTCAAAAAACTTTACTACTATTATTACAACCAATGCTATTAATAGCAAACACTATTGTCAGACACTGCTCTAGTTGTTACAAATATTACCTCATTTATTCTTTGCAACCACATGGGTGAAGTGCCTCTGTTATCCCCATTTTATGGGTGAGCAAACAGGTGAGGTTTAAATAAACTAAGTAATTGGGCCTAATGATAATAGGGATAAAGCTGGAGCCCAAACCCTGATCTGCCTAACATCCAAGTGCTCTCTTGACTTCACTGTGTTTATTACACCCGTGATTCCTGTCTTATTGAACTCCATCTACTCAGTGTTCAAAACAGAAACCCTAAACTTATTTAATGCTGCATAGTCTTTCATCCTTTACACTTAATCACTAAAACCTATAGGTTCTACTTCAGATCACCACCACCTTTGGTGTAGGTAATCGCAAGAGTCTGAATTGGTCTCCTTTCTTTCCATCTTGCTACTATTTCCTGCTCCCCAATGCTCAATCAGTCTTTAGCATGTAGGTAAATTAGATGTGATTCTGTTACTATCTTAACTGAAATATTTCAGTGAGGGCTTAAGGTAAGACAAAAGTCCCTAAGAGGATTTCCCCAAACATTTTATGATCTCCCTGGAGTCTCTTCAGGATCTGGTATTGCAGGTAACAGCCTCTCAACAGCTGGATTTTGGACAAGTACTTTCTTCTGCCTGAGGTGCTTGTACTTCTCCTATACTTCTCCAACACTTCTATTTTGCTCTGGATAATTACTTAACTCTAACTTCAAAGTCACTTGCTATTGAAAGGTTTTCTAGACTCTCAAAGTCCAGGAGAGGTGTCCTGCCTTAGTGCTATCCCTAACTTCCCAATTCAAAACACTCACCGCAATGAACTGTTCTGCTAACTCTTGAAGGTCAGAAACTACATCTGTCTTATTTATCTCTATATACACAAGCCTGAATACAGTGGCTTAAAAAGTAAAGATAATCAATAAACATTTGTTGAATGAATTGATGAGTTTGTTTTGAGGATTAAAAAGGGATAATGATGTAAAGCACTTGGTCACACTGTCCTTTTTAAGAACCCAGGCATACAAATGCAAAGACAAAGGGGAGAGGAAGATGGCAAAGAGTACAGGATGTTTTAACTTCTCCACTTTGAGCCCCAATGGTGATCCCTTTTGATGAATACAAATCTTTTAATTATAAATATACCAATTTGGATATATTCTGAGTGAGAAAATACTCCTTAAAATAAAAATTGCAAAAACAATTTAATTCACTGGAAAGAATATTAAATGATTTTAAATTCCATTATCATTCATGTAATTTAATATTTTCATTTGGATTCATCATTTCTAATGTTAATTATATGAAAAGGATTTAATTCAGCCATTTGATTTTGCCCACATCAAACTTTAATTGTGATTTCTGTTATTTGTTTCCTTTTGAGGTCACTGTGCCCATTGATTCCAAATTTCTGAGATCAAATTTTGCAAACAGAAATTTTGTCAGGACAATTTTATTTTGCCATTATTTTCTGTAGGTGTTTTTAAGATAGACATATCTAACCAATGTCAGTGTTTCCTAGATTATTTCTAACACATACACCCATAATTTTTTAAATAACAGAGAACATAATCTGTCATTATTTTTTCTTTTACAAATGTTAAACTGTTCCATTTTATCCATTGTTGGTTTCATTTTGTGCTTTTCAAAAAAGTGTATTTATTATGAATGATACAGATGACTATTTATTTCTTGAAGCTAAATTTAAAGTGTTTAAAATAATTCAGAGCCCTTTGGTAGGTCAAAGTTATACTTTTGGGGTGTTCAGCATTAGGATCAAAATGTTGTGGTTTGGTTTACAAATATTTATTAAACTCATTAAACAACTTTTTTTCTTATTTTCCTTGAATTATAAACATCATTTTGTTTTAGAGATTAGGTACTTAGCACAGAATGACTAAGGCTTCACCTATTCATGTAATCTCAAACACATTTTATTTCCTTTTTATATGTAGGCAACTTCATCATGAATGAATTTTGAAAAAATAACATAAAAATACTATAAGAACAATGATTGGACTATCTCAGATATTTAAAGAACAGTAAGCAATACAGCAGCAATGGTCAGAAGTAGAATTCAGGGACATTTCATCCTGAAACCTAGTAACAAATGAGGGCAAAATGGTAAATACTTCCAAATCCTCCATCCTTAAAATATAAACTTTTTTATTGTCAAATTCTAGACACAATCCTAATCTTTTTAATGCAAAACAATAATTATTTATTCTTTAGAAACAGGGATACAATTTAGGATATATTTTTCTGTCTATCTTGTGGTGATCTGAGACTCTTGCCATAACTCTTCTTCAAACTACACAACACATTCTCAGCATTCATGAGGGGTAAACTCTAGGTGTAGATAAGCTATTGGCAGGGTTAATGGGAATCAGCATAGCCAATAGCAACAATAAAATATATTATTTAAATTACTAAGTTTTTTTTTAATCCTTCTTATCACCATTTGGATTATATGGTTTCCACAGAGCAAGGCCTGCCTCTTTAAGCAGAGACCTCTTCCTTAAAAACAGCCGGTAAAACTGAGGAAGAAAGAATTCCTTATATACGAAGGAGACATCCAATGGAAGGACAACTTCATGCAACTGAGCAGTTGGAGTTGGCTAAGTGATATTTAAGTTAAATGTGTTCTAGTCTTTAAGATATCTCTCTGCCTAGTACTAGAAACACTAGTTGGAATTCAAGAGACCTTGCATAAACATTTTCTTTGGCTAGACTACGTCATTGTAAGAGAAGCTATAATCCATTTGAAATGATATGTTATCATCATTAACCATATTCATTTGTATCACTCAGCAGGTAAAGAACTTGGAGAAAGTTAGTTAACTTCCCAGGAACAAGTTTCCAAAAAATTAAAAGAATGGACCAGGTAGTTTTTACAGAATGAGTGTATAATTGACATTTCTAAATTAAAAGACTTTGTACCTCCATTGAGATGATTTAGGGGACCATAATACAAGAAGCAGTATTAATAACTCTTTCTGAGCTGCAAGAAGCATGTTTAATGAAAATTCCCAAAACATTATAAATAATTAGTTTTTGAAAGGAGTAAGATAATTGCAAGATACAGAACAGAAATGTTTCTTTAATGTATGCTTCATTAAAATATCAGTTAAATATGGGAGGGATGCTAGAATTAGTAATGCTCTAGGCTCTTGCTCAGAGCATAATGCTTTTCTCAGATTTCAACATAAAATACCCAAGTTTGTGTCTCTTTGTGAGTACCCAGATGACAAAAACTCAACAGGATTACACAAGTGATATAGCCTTATCTGTGTTGGCACTTTTGAGGGGCTGTTTCTTACCTATAAACTTATATTCTTTCAATATAAAACAAAAAGTGTGATGGAATGAAGTCTGGAAAAACACTAGTACTTTTTCCTCCTTGCACTGTCAGCCAGAGTTTCCCATTTCTGCATAGTTGTGGTTATTACATTATGTCTGGATTACTAACTAGTACCGCCACAGCTGGGAAAGTGAAAGTGCAGCATGGGGTACAAGGAGTACAAAATTCTCTAACAAGCTCTGAGGTTGCATGCTGCTATGGGGTTGGGCTCCAAAATGCCTAAGTATCTACTTAAGATGCTGTTTTGAAGGAGCGCCCTAACTTACATCCTGATTTCATTCCTTTTGAACTGTACCATGGATTTTCCATTAAGCAATATTAGACACTTAACATTCTTGAGATTACTCATGTTCTAAAAAAAGGCAATATAATTTTATTGTACTCTATTTCCAGAACTTTCCATTACATATAGCCAATCTTGACCTTGTCTAATAGAACAGACTGAGTGGTTACATAAATTAGAGAACATCAGGCATGTTGAAGTGGCATGACTAGGAGAAAAACATTAATATTCATGCTGGTAATATGGGCATATGCCATTTAAGAAATCAGAGAAAAGGGGGCTTTAGTTGCTATAATTTAACTGGCCCAAAAATAGCTGGATATATTTAAAGCATATAGATTAATGTTAATGGAGAAAAGAAATTATGATACCATTCTGCATCTATTCTTAGTTTATGTGTCACTCAAATGACAAGGTGGCCTGGGATGAGAAGTGAAGTATAATGAAGTTCTTTCAGTGTATTTTTAAATTCATTTAGTTTTATTTTTATTGTTGATACTCTTACATTTGTTCGCATTCTTCCCTTTCCCTGCTTCCACCCAGTCCCACCCTTTCACCACTCCACACCAGTCACCATACTGTGTCCATGACCATGGGTTGTGCATAAATGTTCTTTGGTTAATTCCTTCACCATCTTTCATCCCATTGCCCCTCACCTCCATTCTGGCAGCTGTTCTATGTATCTAAGCTTCTGTTACTGTCTTGTTCATTAGTTTATTGTGTTCATCAGATTCCACATATAAGTGAGATCATGTGCTATTTTTCTTTCACTGACTGACTTATTTCACTTAGCAAAATTTTCTCCATATCCATCCAAGCTATCGCAAAGAGTAGGAGTACCTTCTTTCTATCTCAAAGTTGCATAGTAAATGTAGCACAGATTTTTTAGCCACTCCTTCACTGATAGGCTCTTAGGCTGTTTCCAAATCTTAGATATTATAAATAGCACTGCTATAAATATAGGGGTGCATATACATTTTTTGTGTTGGTGTTTGGGATCCATGGGGTATATTCCTAGAAGTGGAATTGCTGGGTCAAAAGATAAACCCAAAGAGGCCCACACCAAGGCACATTACAATTAAAATGGTAAAAATCGAAGACAAAGAGAGAATATTAAAGGCAGCAAGAGAGAGACATCAATTATATACAAGGGAGCTCCCATTAGAATCTTGGCTGATTTCTCAACAGAAACGATACAAATTGACAGAAAATATTCAGAGTAATGAAAGCCAAGAACATGCAGCCTAGATTGCTCTACCCAGCAAGGCTATTATTTAAAGTTGAAAGCCAAATAAAGAGCTTCGCAGACAAAGGTTAAAGGAATTCATCACAACTAAACCAGCATTGCATGAAATGTTAAAGGACCTTCTGTAAGAAGAAGAAGAAATAGAGAGAAAGCATAGGTACAATATAAAAATTGCAGTAAGTAAGTATGTATCTATAAAAAGCCTAAATGTAAATGGATTAAATTTTCCAATCAGAAGATATAGAATAGCTGAATGGATAAGAAAACATGACCCATACATGTGCTGTCTACACAAAACCAACCTGAGAGCAAAAGATTTTCACAGACTCTTACAATGTTTTTAGAATGAAATCCAGTGAAGGAAAGACATTAAGCTACTTCAGTATTTCACAGAACAATGATTGTCACTGCAAGAAAACTACACATTATATATATTTAAAACTATAAACTATTTATATTTGTTGTTTGGAACAGATTGTATATACATGTATATGTGAGTGTGCATATGTGTATGGAAATACGTACCCAAAATAACAGAAATACCTAGGAAAGACCTGATACTTGATTTGATTTTCACAACCACAGAGATCTGTTTACTCCTGTGATTTCCTCTACAATTATCTTGTAGAGAAAAATCTAAGTATAGCAGGATTAAAGCCAATCTTAGAAGCTTTCTTGAGGTGAATAGGAAGTAGCTGCTCCTCTGTTCTGTATGGCCATTTTATTTCCTGTAGGATTCCTCACTTTAGACATGAAGACATAACCTTGGCCAGTGGCCAGTGTGGTTTTGGGGTCCTCATTACCAGAGAGATAAGCTTAAAATTGTTCCAAAGCTCAACATCTGCACCTCTAACCTTCTCCTTCCCCCAAAGGCTTGGCTCTGCCACCCTTTCAATCTTCACTGATATTATCCTCTAATTAGCCTCTTTCTTAACCCCTAAATTCTTTCTTTCCTTTATTTATAATCTTTTAAGCACACTTAAAAATCTCTAATGTAAGTCTGCCCCATATACCAATTTTGAAATGCTGTTTTTAAAAAAAAAACCCTACAAAACTAAAGGAAATTATGTGATCAGGCAGGTTGGCTTAAGGTGGAGGGATCAAGCAAAAAAGAAAAAGGACTCATAGACTTTTTGGGCAACAGTGTGCTGATTGCAGTGAGGGTTGGGGTAGAAGTGGAGAAGGGTATAAGGGGGATAAACTATAGTGGAAAATACAATAAAAATTTTAATTAAAAACCTTGTGTACTTTTTTAATGATAGAAATATTGATGAAATATTTAAAAAGTCTAAAATATGGTTCTAGGACCTTTTGCGAAGGGTTGACTGTGGAAGACAATGAGCCAGAGCACAAGTAATACTTGGGAAAATAGAGGGACTGTGATTTGAACAGGCCCTGGAAGGTTTGCCTGGGAAAGAGGCATCGAGTACAGCAGGAATGAAAATGAAGTTCCCACGTCAGCCCTGTGGCTGACTCTGCACCTCCTAATTTTGAATAAATTACTCAATCAGAAAAGAGCATTGCTTTTCCTTTTAGATATTCAGCAACACCAATAATGTTAGAAGATACTCTTAAAAACTTAATAAAATTGGAACTTTTAATTATTAATGAAATTTTGTTTATACATCATTCCCCCAAAGCAAATATTAGGTCCCTATTTTCCCCTCATAGCTAAAACAATTTTCTTTCTCCATTAAGAATGATTGACTCATATAAAAACTGTTTAATCCAGGACTTTAAAGTGTAAAGTCACAGTACACAGAAAATCATTATTTGTTAATTTGTGTTGATATTTTGCTATTTTTGCACTATAGTTTTATAATACAGATATTTATAATAATCATGCTCTGTTTTCCCTTATAAATTATTATTGTATTAAAACACATCCAAACCAAAACCCTGAAAAGTAAAAAAATGCTTAATATTTTTTATAAGTATAAATAAAAAATATTAAAATGAAACATAAGAAAGTAGGGAGAGAAAATAAAAAGGAAACAGCTAATTAAAAGATAAATCATTAATATTCATTGAATCCTAACTACAAGCCAGACATTCTGCTAAGTCCTTAACATAGACTGCACCATCTAGTCATCAAACAACCCATGAGGAAGGCAGCACAATTATTTTTATTGTCTAGATGAAGAAAGAAGTGAAAGTAAAAGGTCCTATTGAAGATTGTATTGTGGGTAATTAGAAGAGCTATGACAGATACATTAGTATGTAATCCAGAAGAAAAATTGAGAGAGTGAGACAGAGATAGAGATTGAGATGAAGATAGGAAGAATAAGTGGATGGACACTGTTCACTCTCTTCACCCACTCCCAGTCATGTCCAGGTTATAAGCAATCCCCATGCCAGCTGTTACTCCACTCCTTTCTCAGTTCTCCAATTAGGGCTTTCAATGAAGAAAAACAAAAGGAATAACAATAATTGTATGTGAATTTTCTTTTTTTTTTCAAGTCAATCATTTGTAAAAATTGACTCTTTAAATATTACTAGCCACAAATTTCATGCAGCCCATATCATATATGTTTGCATCACCCCAGTATATCACTGAGTTGTCTATATAAAACATTATGTATATGAGCTCCTTCCCTCTTTCTGATGCATAGTATTCCATTGTGTATACCACAGTGTTTGGATCCACTCATCTACTGATGGGCACTTAGGCTGTTTCTAGCACTTGGCTATCATAAATTGTGCTGCTATGAACACTGGGGTACATAAGTTCTTTTGAATTGGTGTTTTGGGGTTCTTAGGGTATATTCCCAACAGTAGAATCACTGAGTCAAAAGTCAGTTCTTACCTTTTTGTGACAGCATGGATGGAACTGGAGAATATTATGCTAAGTGAAATAAACCAGTTGATGAAAGACAAACACCATATGATCTCACCTATGAGAGGAATCTCATGAACAAAATAAACTAAGGAGAAAAATAGAACCAGAGACATAGAAACAAGGAACAGATTGACAGCTGCCAGAGGGGTGGGGGAGAAAGATATGATGGAAACAAGGGGAAGGGACTAGTCAAAGAACATGTATGGGTCACCCATGGACACGGACAATGGTGTGGGGTTGACTGTGGATCAGGGTGGTGGGCAAGGCAGAGAAGGGCAAAGGGGGGAAAATCAGGACAACTGTAATAGAATAACAATAAAAAATGGAATGCCTTCAAAAAACATTATGCATATGAGTTAGGTGCCAGTGTTTGATAATCAGTTAGCAAAATGTCATTAACTTAGCTGAGTTCAAGGTAATTAGTTACTATAAAAAATATAATTCCCAGGTGCAGGGAGATGCATAGACCTACTTTCCACCTAACTAAGGCAGTGGTTTTTACTCTAAGGAGCCTTGGGCAATCTTTGGAGGTGCCCCAGGGGACTAATGTGGCTAGAGGCTGGGTCTCTTGACCCTCTTTTCCAATCTCCAACAAGCAGAGCAACTCTATTTTTATATGATTTATACACTGGATTTTGAATAAGAATTTGGTTTAAAAAAGTTCAGTTCAAAAACTCTTGAAAATCGAAGAGGTAAAGGCCTTCAATTTTCTTCAAGCATCATTATGAATATAAAACCAATTTATTATTTTTACTTAAAGCTGTCTTCAAAACTCATATCAAATTATAGTCTAGTGTTATTAATAAAACTAGGATGACAATGAAACCTTTCAGTAAAACCATATAATTATTTGAGTAATCTACCTCTTTCATTCAAGTATACTGATGCAACAAAAAGCCAGGGCAAATTAACAATATTTGAAAAGCTTAATGGTGCTTAACAAAAGATAAAATAATTTTAAGGTTTTTTACATGTATAAGGTCTATATTATGACAAGAAAGTAAAATGAAAGTAGTCTGATTTTTTTTTCTTCATAAAATCATATTTCCCTGGCTGGTGTGGCTGAGTGGCTTGAGTGCTGGCCTGTGAAGCAAAGGGTCACCAATTTGATTCCCAGTCAGGGCACATGCCTGGGTTGTGGGCTAGTTACCCTGTGGGGGGCGTATGAGAGACAACCACACATTGATGTTTCTTCCTCCCTTGCTGTCTAAAAAATAAAATATTTTTGAAAAATCATGATATTAATGACCCAGTATGTTCTATTGCTTTTTATATGCAGGTATTGATTATCTGCTCTTGTAACTTGTCTTTGTCATCCAAGGCAAAAGCTTTCCCCCATTAAACAAACAAATAGAGAATTGCACACGAAATTTCCTAATGCTTAGGGAGGATTTTTTTCTTTTCTTAAGTATTTCAAAATTGTTTTTAACACCATAAAGTTTTGAAATAGCTTCAGAAGGCTGTATGAATGTAAGGAATAATATGCAGGATGGGTACAAGTAGTTTTACAGTTGTGTGCACATGAAGCACACAGTATATTCTTGTGTTATTATTTTCCATATGAACAACTGTAATCCTACTTTTGATCCACCTTGTAGTTAGGTTCAATTTGTTTCCTGTACATTAGGAACTATGCTAGAGCCTGGCAAATAATAATAATAATAGGAAGAAAGAGAAGAAGGAGAAGAAGGAGAAGGAGGAGGAGGAGGAAGAGGAGGGAGAGGAGGAAGAAGAAGAGCGGGAGAAGGAGGAGAAGAAGGAGAAGAATATCTGATCTTGAGGAACTTTAAGGTTACTGGTAAAGGCACTCATATGAAGAATTTTAATGTAATATGACTGATAACATAAATACATGCACCAGCAACCTGAGGAAAATGTAATGAGATCAAATAGAGGTTTCAGAGAAATCTTTCTAGAGGCCACATTTAAGTTTAGTGCTGTTTTTTTCAAACAGCTTTATTGAGACACTATTGAGGTATAATTGACATACCATACAATCTACTCATTTAAAGTTTACAATTCCATGTTTACTATATTTGCATGGTTGTGCGACCAATCATCAAAATCAAATTTCAGAATGTTTTGGTCTCCTCTAAAAGGTACCCATTGCCATTAGCTGTCACTCATCATCTCCTTCTACCACTTCTCACTCATCTACCCCACCAAGAATCACTCATCTGCTTTCAGTGTCTATACATCTGCCTATTCCAGAAATTCCATGTAAATGAAAGTATACAATGTGTGATCTTTTGTGACTGACTTCTTTCCTTAGCATAGTGCTTTCAAGATCCATTATGTGGCAACATGTACTATTCTTTATTTTTACTGTTGAGGAACTTTTCCATTGTATAGAGATGCTCTATTTTATCTGTTCAGCAGTTGATGGATATTTGGGTTATTTCCACTTTGGGGCTATTGTGACTAATGCTTTGAGAACATTTCTATGTACTAGTTTTTGTATGAACATGTTTTTGTTTCTTAAGCATATAGCTAAGAATGAAATTTCTGTAACTTAAGGCAACGCTATATTTATTTTTTTTAAGGAATTGTCAAACTGTTTTCCAAGGTGGCTGCACCATTTCACATCCTTACTGACGATGACAGAGGGTTTCAATTTTCTACCTCTTCACCAACATTTGTTATTGTCCTTCTCTTTGTTTATAACCAACTTAGTGGTTGTGAAGCTGTAGTTTTGATGCGCATCCCCTGATGACTATCAACATTGAGTATATACATCTTGTGCTTAGGGCTATTTGTGTATCTTCTTTAAAGAAATGTCTATTCATGTCCTTTAGCTATTTTTAATTGTATATTTGTCTTTTTATTATTGAGTCATAATAGTTATTTATACACTCGATATACATGTTCCTTACCAAATATATGACTTACAAATATTTTTGCCTATTCTGTTGATTGTCACTTCACTTTCTTGGTCTTATTTCTTGCACAAATGTTTCTAATTTTGATGTAGGTAAGAATTATCTATTGTTGTTGTTAGTATTGCTTTGTGCTTTTGGTGTCATATGCAAGAAAACATCAGAGCATAGGCCTTGAATGATGGGTAAGATAGAACCAAATTAAGAATAGCAGAAGCTCATTGCAGGCAGAGGTAATAGAATGGCAATGGCATGAAGCACAATACACTGCAAAATCCTCTTCTCTTTGCTTAGAGAGGGCTATTCCCTCAGAGCCATCCTAGTAACCATGGCACGCCATCGTTTCAGTTTTTTAATGCACAATGTAGTTCTCAGAAAGGTATTATAACACTGTCATATTAGTAGCTTCAAGTTAAACTCAGTTAAAGCGTATGTGCTAAAAAAGGTTCACATCATGTAAACACTTAAAAATACCCACATTCCTTTAAATAATTAAAATATTTGTGTTTTCTAATTCAGAGGCCCTTAGGCAAAGTCCAATTGACATGTCCTAGATATTATTCTGGATTCTGAACTATATCTATGAGATTGTCAAGTATATCTTGAGAACTTTTTCTAATACTATTATAACTCTATGAAAAAATAACAGAAAATAAATTTGTTCTTCTCCTGAACTCACAGCACTTTATGTTTACTTGTCTCACAACTTTGATCACAGTCCTCTTTATCTTAACTATGATTAGAGTCTCAGCTCCATGACATTCCCTACCACTTCTATTTCCCATTCATTTATTTCACAAATCTCTGTTTATCAGGTCTAAGTCACTGTGTGTAGGTGCACGGGCAGACAGAGCCATAAGGACAGGAGAACTTTGAGCTACAACATACTGCTGAGCTGTCTTCAGGATCAGGCTGAAGCCACACTCTAGGGCCTTTTGCCTGATATCACTTCCATTCACACATTGCTTCCTGCTCTGCTGTGCTCCCCCACTCCTTTACCAGCCTCTCCTAAAAGCATTTCCTTAACAAATCTCTTACACACCAAGCTCCATCTCAGGAACTGCTTTCAGGGAATTTGGTCTGGGCAATATGGTAGAAGATAAACAACAAAAATGATATCCAATGAGAATGAGCAATGAACTAGACTTACATCTTTCAAGGAAGCCAAACTTCAATAACTAATTGCAGATTTAGATTTGGTTTTACCAGCACCACACTAGTAGATGCTCCACAAATATGTGTTGGGAGAAAAACTATGAATAACTAAATTAACCAACAAATGTAGAATACCTATACCCATTGACTAATACCTCGGATTGGGCAATATGGACCAGAGAGGGATTTAAGAGAAGAAATCTATGTAATTGCAGATAATAAGGTTAATATTATACAGTGGAAATTGGATGTATCAATTAGGGAAAAGTATATAAGTCACTTGTAGCTTATTCTGACAGTACTATGAAATGTTTCTTCAACAGAAATGAGAGGAGCAAGAAACACAGTGGGAAGTAGACTAAGATGAATTAAAAGCTAAATTGTTCATGGACCATTCCTGAATGTCTTGGCAACAGGAGTTCAATAGCCCTGAACATGCTGACAATTGTATCCCCTCACTTTTCCTGGAAATGCTGATAACCATGAACCTCATCCTAATTAAGGAATTTCTCTATATTCATGCTGCTGTGTAAGAAAGTAAGCAGATATTGCCCAAGACCGGCCAGGAGATGAAGTGAAGATGAAGAAAACAACAGGCAGGAGGATTGAAACCAGCAGCCAGCAGCCAGCAGCCAGCAGAGGGGAAAAGCAGAAAGTGTTCAGGAGGAAAAGCTCAAGGAGCTACAGAAGGTGGTAAAGGACAGAGAAGGGATCAAAAAACCTCTAAAAACCCTCAGGTTTAAAATTTACAAAGCTAGAAGAATGAACACAGAAAACCAGAAAAGTAGCCACAACAATAGGCAGTGAGTTGAATATGTAAAATAATAATAGTAATAATGAATATATGACTCAGAGGATGTTTTGATAAGGCCAGAACTGATGTTGCATGGCTGGCATTGGCATGAGGAAACACTGCCCCCCAGAGGTCCTCTGTGGAAGCAGAGAGACCAGCTTCATCCATGAGCCCAGCAGCAGATTGAGGTTAGCCAAGCACACAGGACACCTAGTGAAATCTCACACTGGCCCCAAACTCTGTTCCAGTCATCTAGACATGTGCAATAAGTAGTGAGATTACTGAAGGAGGAAATATTTGATTTTTTTCTTTTTCTAATCCTCAGCAACCCATTAGAAATACTATTTCATTTTTAAGTTATGGAATATTTAATATATGAATTGTACATGAATCAAAAGAAACAAATATATACAGTTAAAAGTCAATATGTTCCTCCTATCCTCCATCCCCAGATATTCTGCTCAAGGCAGTAACCATTACTATTATTTACTTTTGTATGTTTTGGGGGGGCGATTCCACATACTTTTCTGACAAATGCTAGCACTCTGTTTTTCCACTTATCATTCCCCATCCCCCCACCTCATTTAACAATATATTTATGGGAAGGTTTGAAATCAGAACCTATAAAAGGACTTTATTGTTTTAAATAACTGCATAGCATTCCATTGCATAATTGTTGGGCATTGTTTGATGCATTTATCCAGTTCTCCACTATTCCACACTGAGGTTATTTCTATCTTCTGGCTACTATAAAAATGTTCCAGGAAAATCCTCAATATACACAGGCGTATGTAATATTTAGTCTCAGATACATATGTATGTTTGCATAATGAGTACATTAAAATTTATGTCAAATTCTAGGTGCATTATTTCTATGTCCACATCAAAATTGACAACAAATTTAAGTTTATGTTCCCCCCAGTGATACATAAGATTGTCTGTTCTGCCACGTACTCTTCAGACAGTGTATTATCAATTGATTTTTACTTTTGCCAATTTAACAGATTCTTTTAAGTTTCCAGTTTTAATTTTCATCAAGCTAATTCTATGTGTCAGAGTAGGCCAATTTTGTGTTCGTCTTTTTGCTCACTCACATTCTTTGACCATGCTTTTCTTGAGTTGTGGTACTTTTTTCTTAGGTATTTTGTGTTTTTCTTTTATTGAAAACATTACCTTAGTTTTGGATATAATTGTAAATATTTTAACATTCTTTTCCATCTTGACATTTGCTTCTAATTTAATTTAGGATTTCCCCTAAGACTTATAGGTAGTTTGTATTTTTTATTATTATTTATTATTATTATTATTATTCTTTAGTGTAGTCAAACATATTAGTCTTTTTTAACAGCTTCAGGGTTTCTTAGCATCCTTAAAAAGACTTCCCTGCTATGAATGAGACTGCCTTTTGACCCAGCAATTCCACTACTGGGATTATTTCCAAAGAATACCAAGCCACCAATTCAAAAGAACCTATGCACCCCATTGTTCATAGCAGCATTATTTACAATAGCCAAATGCTGGGAACGGCCTCAGTGCCCATCAGTAAATGAGCAGATCAAAAAACTGTGGTACATTTACACAATGGAACACTAGCAGCAGAAAGAAAGAAGGAACTCCTACCCTTTGGGCAGCAGCATGTATGGAACTAGAGAGCATTATGCTAAGTGAAATAAACCAGGCAGCGAAAGACAAATATGATATGATCTCACTTATAAGTGTGACCTAATCAACAAAAGAAACAAGTAAGCCAAATATATCCAGAGATATTGAAATTGAGAACAAATTGACAGTGACCAGAGAGGAGGAGGCGGAGGGATAACAGGGGAAAGAAGGGGAAAGGTCATCAAGGAACATGTATAAAGAACCCATGGACAAAGCCAAAGTGGGGTAGGATTGAGGGTGGGAGGTGAGGGGTGGGTAGGACAGGGGAGAGTAGTAGGGGAAAATGGGACAACTGCAATTGAACAACAATAACTTTTTTCATTAAAATAAAAATAATGTTCCTCTAATATTTTTGTTTCTTTTTTATGTTTAATTCTCAGATCCCTCCAGAACACACACACACACACACACACACACACACACACATTTTCTTCCATTTTTTCTTCTTTTTTAAAATTCTCACTCAAGGACATTTTTTTCATTGCTTTGAGAGAGAGGAATGGGAGATAGAAAGAAAGAGGAAGATTGAGATAGGAGGGAGAGAGAGAGCCATGGATGTGAGAAAAAAATATCTATCGGTTGCCTTCTTGTACATGACCTGACCTGGGAATCAAACTCCCTTAACCTGGGTGTGTACATTGACTGCTATCCGAACCTGAGACTTTTTGGTCTACAGGGCAACACTCCAACCAACTGAGCCACTTAGGCTAGGGCTCTTCTCTTTTTCCCTCTTAAATTCAGATAACTGGTCCTGATATTTAATTACTAGTAATAAGAAGAACTAGAGAGTAATATTTCTAAATCTCAAGTCCTAGTTGTTTTCCTAAACACATTTTCAGATATTTATCTATGTACTTACCAAAAAAGCAAGTTAATTCTTGTATATAATTTATTATATATTGTATAATCCATTTTATAATGATATAACAAAAATTACATTTAAGATTAAAAATTTATGAGCATTTCCCTGAGTTTAAAATAATTTTCAAAGCAGAATAATAAAAATATATCTGCACTTCTTTGTTTACTGTAGAATTATTCACAGGAGCCAAGACAAAGAAATAATCTATGTGTCAAAGAATGAACAGAGATAGAATATTTATGTGTATATATATATATATATATATGTATGTAAAATTCAGTCATGAGAAAGAGAGAAATCCTGACATTTCCTATACATTGGATGGGTTTTGAGGGCATTGTGCTAAGTGAGATAAGTGATGCTGCTAATATGTAAAATCTAAAAAAGGCAAACTCATAAAAACAGAGAATAAAATGTGATTACCAGGGGCTGGGAGCAGGGGAATTAGGGAGATGTGGTTAGAAGATATGAACTTGTGACTTGATGAATAAGTTCTGGAGATCTAATGCACAGTATAGTGTTTGAATTATATATTTCAAAGTTGCTAAGGGACTAGATATTAAATATTCTCACCACAAAAAATGATATGTGACCTAATGAAGGTGTTAAGTCATGCTATGGATGTGATCATACTGCAACATGTAAATGTATCAAATAAACAGATTTTGCACCTTAAACTTATAGTGTTATATGTCAATTACATCACAATATTTTTTTAGAAAAATATTTTCTAGATATTTAACTTTATGTGTTTTAAAATGTTTCCCAGGAGAAAACTCTGACTGCCAAGCTCTGAATCACGGGGCTCGGTAGGCTCAGTCATGATCTGTGTACTGGAGTAAATTTCATATCACCTTTAAAGTTTACCATAATTTCCTGGAAAATATTAAATCTACATACAAGTAAAGAGAATGGTTTAATGAGCCCATATACACCCATCACACAGCTTCAACAAACAACAGTTTGCCATTCATTTTTGCCCTATTTTTACCTTAACTTTCCTCTTACCTTCAGAAAAAAAAGGACTCTCACCCTGGCCGGTGTGGCACAGCTGGCTGGAACATGCCCTGTAAGCTGAAAGGCCCGTGGGTTCAGTTCTGGTCAGGGCACATACCTGGGTTGTGGGTTCGGTCCCAGTCAGGGTTTGTGGGGGAAGCAACCAATCCATGTTTCTCTCTCTTTCTCCCTCCCTTCCCCTCTCTCTATAAGCCTGTCCTTGGGTAAGGATAAAAAAAAACTCACTTTCTTTGTCTTTTAGTGCCTTAATTAAATTCCAGACATTGTATCATATCCTCTGTAAATGCTTCATATTATCTCTACCAGACAGCACAATAAAAAATATAACCATAATACCATTAATTATTCCTTGTGATATTAACAAAATTTCCTTAATATAATATTAAATGACAAGATTGTGTTTAATATCCCTTGATTGTCTCAAAACATCCCTTTAAATATATTTTTTTTCAGTCAGAATCTGGAACAAGTCTATCCATTGAATAAATATGACATGACCCTTAAATATCTTGATCTGTAGCATTTCTCCCTCTCCCTCCAACTTGTGTCATCTACTCAGTGGATTAGCAAACATTTGGTCCTGTTCAAAACACCCATGGAGACGTTTGGTTCATGCAGAACCATCTACCAGCGGGACTACAAAAGCAAGAATGGTTATTTTTGGTAGTACAACCACAACACAATTATTGGACCAAGAAAAAGAAAACCATTATACATATATTTCCTGTAAACCAACATATACAGATAATAAATGCTATGGACCATTTGAACCACAAGTGTTTTCTAAGCATGAACATGTTGGACAGGACCAAAACACAAGGGCCATTTGGCATGGACCAAACATGTTCATGGATGTTTGTGACAGGATCAAAATTCAAGGACCTTTTGGTGTGGCCCAGATGCCTCATGGATATTTTGGACAGGAGCAAACTAGGTTACCTGCCCTGTACATTTTTTTACATTGTGTAATTAGGTAATTGCATCCTAGCGCCATTTCACATTGTTCTCTAACCTCATATTTTCTGGAAATTGCTAGTTAATGCCAGAGGCTCCTTATATTCAGGTTCGTTTTAAAAATGTGTTTGGGCACAGGGTAAGAATTATTCATAGACGGCACTGTACACTTCCTAGTGCTCCTCTTCAAGAAGCAAATGATACCTGATTGTTCCAAGTTACCTTAAGATTGATGAGAGCGTCCAGGTGTTGTCATACTGACCTACCCTCTTTAGATTTTCTCAGCCCATTTCACTTAATGGTTTCAGCAGGCATTGCATTTTGTCAGTTTGGTTCTTTCATTTTGCTGTTGTTTTGGTATGCTGGTATCATTTACATACCCATAGATTTTTATATCTTTGATATTTATACAGTCATTTTGAAAATCAAATAGTTTCTTCCTTGACCAACGGTGGTCTTTTTTCTTTGGCTTTTGTGTCCTTTGGAAATGCCTGTAAGTCGTCTTTGGTTGTTTCCTTGTTTCATGAACAGAATAAAAGTCTAAGCTCACGTTCTGTGTTTCCTGCCCTAAGGCAGGAACCAGACATTCTTCCAAGGAGACCTGGTCCCATTTACTGGAAAATTGTATTTAGAGATCAAAATCCAGGTGTTATGAGTGTTCTTTGCCACATTGTTTCCAGAACTTTTCAATACACTGAGCAAGGAACTGCATGTATTTTAGAAAGAGAAAAATGATTTATAAATTTATATTGATATTTCAGACTATAGTTAAAATTACAAAGTTTTCATTTAAATTGTTTGGGTGTATACTTAACATCTTTTCTTTAATTTATTATATTAGTCTCCTATTGCTAATATAACAAAATGCCTGAAGTTTGGAGGCTAAAAATCATGCAAATTTATCATCTTACAGCTTTAAGGGTCTAAAAGGTCTAAAATGGGTTCCCAAGGCTGCACTCTTTTAAGTTTTCGGGGAGTGAAGAGTCTGGGGTGTTTGGGGTTGTTTGTTTTCCAGCGTCCTGAAACTCCCTACATCCTTTGTGTTCTGGCTACTTTTCTCTGTCTTCAAAATAATATATCATCTCTGTTTTCAGACCTGCTGCTCCCTTCTTGTAAGGACCCTTTTGATTGCAGACAGCCCATTCAGATAATCCAGGGTAATCTTTTATCTCAAGATCTAAATTACATCTGCAGAGTTTCTTTCCCTATGTAAGCTAACATTCTCAGGTTCCAGAGATAGAACTTTGTCATCTTTGGGGCTATTATTCAGCCTACCATACCTATTATGTATATAAATAGCTTCAAGCAACAATAAAAATAACAACAGTGTAACTAAGAAACACTATTAATAGCCTGCAATTTAGTCTTTTTTTTCTTGGCAGTTCTCCCTTGCCTCTATTTAGGATATAGCTCACTAAATTTTAACCAAAAGATTGTGTTTTAAAATCAGTTGAGATAATTTGCCTTTGTGTATTGATTCTATTGGCTTAATACTGACATTGGTTAATTTGTTTCCATTTTTCTGCACTTTTTTGGAATTTACAATTATTTATTTTGTTTTGGAGATACATGAAAATATATGGTTTCAACATCAACTAAGGTTAATTGAAAAATGTCTAGCTTAATCTCTGCCCCTTTATCTCTCTTCCCCTCCATTCCCTAAAGGTAATTGTTTTCATTGATACTTTTCTTCTACTATTTATTTCCAAAAGTATCAAAACTATGGACAGAGATAAATATAGAGGCAGAGAGATGATAGATAGACAGATGGATAGATAGATAGATAGACAGATAGATAGATAGATAGATAGAAAGATAGATAATAAAGAGACCTCAACCATAGATCATTCCACTGTAGCATCTATAGAATGTCCTCATTTCTTTCACATATGCTTAGAGTTCCATTGAATGGATATATCTTATCCATTAGTGTGAAATTTAAATAAAGATTCAGAAGTATTTTCTTTTAGAAAGACAGCATTTTATACCAAACTACTTTAAATAAAATCTTTTCTTTAGTGATTTGAATAGTGCCTTTATTTTACATTGCTTGTTTATATCTATGGTTTTTTTAAGGGCTTTATAAGCTGCTGATTGGTCAGTCTATTCATGAAACAATACCATACTATTTTAATTACTATTTTTTATAATATGTTTTAACCCATGACATCATAACCTCCCAAGTTAATTTTCTCTTTTAGAAATGTCTAGCCATGTTTTTCTTATTTATTTTCATACAAATTTTAGAACAAGCCTGTCTAATTTTTTAAAAAAATTCTCTTGATGTTTTATTTGGATCATAATCTTAAAAACGTTCAAGAGAATAGGCTCCTGAGATCATCCTCAGGGGTCATGAGGACAAAAAAGGAGTGGTCTCAGTGATTCAGGCAGGAGAGCGCGTGCAGGTGTCAGAGACAGCCGCTGTTTCAGGCAGCAGGGAGCACCTCTGTGCTCTGTGTGATGTGAGTAATGATGGCAGTCACGATACAGCAGCACCTACATTAGAGCTAGCCATTGTGCTCGAACTCCTCATCTGCCTTACGTGATTTAATCTTCATGAAAACCTTTTAAGGTGCAAAGTCAAAACTAGAATGTAAATCTAGTTTCCCCAAATCCTCTCAAGAACCATTGCATTCCACTGTGTTCAAGAAAGTAAGTCTAAGGCAATCTATTAAGTATGACCCTGTATTAACTGTGCTCTGATAGAAAACTGCCTTCAAAGGACCAGTGAACATGCTCAGTAGGAGGACCTCTGTGAAAGAGTGGCCTGTGGAAGAATGGGCAGTCTGTGTAAATGGAAAGCATGCTGGCAGTGACATCCCGTGACTCTTATAAGTAAATAACTAGGACCCACATGTGCCTGGGGCCTAAGGGATACTCTGGTAACACATAAGAGCATCTCTGGGGGTTTTCTGGAGTGTGTTACTGTATAAATTTATTAAATAAATGGGCCTTAAACCTAAAAATACATCAGCATCATTCAAAAGGCTTCTTAAACATATACTGCTGCGTCCCACCCCTAGAGCTTCTGACTCAGTAAGTCTGGATTAGGACCCAGGAATTTGTGTTTCTAACAAGTTCCCAGGTGACGTTGATGTTGTTGTGTAAGAGACCATAATTTAAGCCAGAAGAGCTATGCCTAAAATAGGTGACAATAATAAAACCTGATCAAAGTAACGATCAAGTAAGATCATTTTCAGGCTTCCAGGCTGAAAAGTGTGTAATTCCTAAGAAAGGGAAGAGAATGGGTACAAATGTTTGGAAACTCAGAATGTTCCAGTGAAAGGGGTATGGGTCAGTAGTCTGGCAGCCACCTCATAATGTAGTCTCTGTCCCTAATAGCCTGGGTAGTTTTGGCTTAGTCACTTAACTTCTCCAGCTTCAGTCTGTATGTGTGTGGACTTTATAAGAGAAGATAAGATATATTCAAGTTCCAGCAGAGTTTTAGGAATCTAATAAGACATAATAAGGTGCACGCAACCTAAAGAAATTAAGCCAAGGGGGGGTCAGTTCAAGGGTGGGAGGTGGGGATGGGTGAGGTGGGGCGGTGTGGTGGAGTGAAAATGGAGACAACTGCACTTGACCAACAATGAAAAAAAAGAAATTAGAAATATAAGAACTAAGGCTTTCCCCAGAGAAGGCAGTTATAATTAAGCAAAACAATTCAGAATAGAGATATGTTAAGTCAGCATAATGAAGGAAAATTGTTAATGCAGTTCTGGGACTTGACTATAAATATGATTGAATGGATTAATATTAATATATATATATATAAAGAGTGTGCCATTAAAAACCGGAATTGGTCAGCCTTGGGAATGGAAAAATGAGCTATCAGAAAGACAAATTGGTAAGTTTTACCTATTCTTTACTCTTAGTTTCCAGCCTTACTATTTCCTATCCCCTAAGAGATGAGGTGGCCTTCAGCGACACTGGTTGAAAGTCCTTGTTTGCCAACATGACTTCTGTTTGGCTTCTCAATTGACTTGCCTATGAGGAGGGTGATCCTGATAGACAAGAGCAATGTCCAATAAATTTGCCACTACAAGTTTGAAATAATGAGCATTTTGATCACAATTTGGCCTTATCTGCAGCTAACCTACACTGATTTACAAGTGGCACAATCTGCTATAATCTGAATTGCATTTCTCATTATAAAAACCTGACCTGATTTTTTCATTGTTTTTATGTGTATCAGTCTTTATGAAAAATGCAAACTCACTCCTAATCTGCTTTCATTATACTAACAAAACCAGATTTATGAACCTGAAAAATGAGTATTAGAAGCTGAAGCAGCCTTATTTATCAAGGTAAGTGTCCCTTTGAGGCTGACTGCTTAGTGAGGAGGAGCCAGCAATCCCCAGGAGGCACCTCTCTCCTCTCTGTGAGGGTTAGCTGTGGCCAGTTTGCCTATAAATCCATTTTTATTTTTATTATTTTTATAAATCCATTGATTAAGCCTTCTTCTGCTCTGCTCTTTTTCATTGGAGGGACCAAATACTTGCTGACTGTGTTTCCCAGACTTTCATCAGTTGCAACCAATGGGCTGGCACTAGCGTGAGACTGAAGGACAAGAAAAGGAAAAGCCAAGCCTTTCTCCCTCTCCTCAGTCTCTTCCATCCCCAGTGTAGCTCATTTCCTACATTAAATATCTTCAGTTTTAAACTCATGGTTTTAAATAATCAAAATGTTTTTTATTGTCCTTGTCCAACCCTGATTACCATGTGACATAAAAGCCCAGTAGTCAGTTCAACCACCTGTTCAAGAAGTATTAAGTAAGGACACACACATTTATAAAATTATGTAAACCAATAAACATTTGGGTTTCTACTTTTTTTGGTAAATAATATCCAAGTATGTGACTTATTGTGAATGTCAAGACTACTCGAGAAAATCAAAAATCTCAAACAGACAAATAAATGGTTGTGAGGGCCATTGTAGACTTAGGTTATATGTTTATCTAATAACAAATTAAATGTAATTTTCAGTTTAATCTATGAACACATCAAATCACTAGTGAGCTAATCTATACTGTTTAGCAATATTCAGACTATTCAGACTCATAAACATGATTTTACAGGATGTCATCACAATACTGGAGCATTACCGATTTTGTTAATTAAGATGCTGGCCAATGCAGCATGCCTGATCTCCCAGCAGGAGATCCAAAGATATGTGAGCACAAGTACCAATGAAGCACCTGTGCTGTTTCATGCATCTAAATTCCCTGTGCTAGTCCCTGTGAAGGGACTAACTCTACCTCTGGGGTTTCTGTTTTGCACCATATAAATAACAGAGGCTTCTAGCAAAATTAATTAGGGATAGTTGTCTATATAAAGTTGAACAT
This sequence comes from Phyllostomus discolor, assembly GCF_004126475.2. NCBI lineage: Eukaryota > Metazoa > Chordata > Mammalia > Chiroptera > Phyllostomidae > Phyllostomus > Phyllostomus discolor. Next base: position 121,875,781 of record NC_040903.2, on the reverse strand, counting down.
GTCCTAGCATGCACTCTTTCAAACTCTGTTCTACTTTCTGATTGATAGTGATTTTGTACCTTCTGGGTGAAAATGAAGTTTCCATCATCTATATTATTTAGACATAGGATTATGACTTTGTAGTTTGATATAAATCAACAAATTCCAAGCAATGAGTTACCAGGATTTTTGTTTGATATTTGTAAACGTGTTCTAGCCACTTACAACCCCCATGTTGCAATGTTATATCTGTCATTAAAAGTGTCTACCATTGTCAAAAGTGGCACTCAGGGTTTAGAGTGGAGCCTTCTCTGACTAAAGGCCTTTAATAGCTTTGTGTTATCAAGTCCTATTTCTTTAGATGCTTTCTGGGTAGTAAAATGAGAAGACACATTAAGTCTTCAGGACAACCAACTCTTAATGAATTCTTTCTGGCATTGAGGTATGCAGCTTCTGACAGTATGTCTGCAGGTTTCCTTAAATGTTTAATTCTAAGAGGTAAGTGATATAGGCACAAGCAAACACAATTCAGGATTTTTAAAAAGAAACAAAATTCATTAAAGTATTAAACAATTAGCATAAAGTGATAATGCCTGTTGTATTCACCTATTCAATAAATAATTGAAACCTTCTATGTGTAAAGCTTTTGTATTTATGGTCCCATGTGTTTTATCCTCCAAAGCAGGGCACTTTTGGGAACTGAGATAAGATAGCACTTATTAGTATACCAGAATAGCCATAAGCCAGGACTGTCCAGGCACATCATGACATATGTTCACTCTAACGTGATAGAAAATGGGAATGCAAGATCCAGTCCTTTGTTTTCTAGGAGTTTACAGTCCACTGAGAAAGATAGGAATGTAAAAACAATGTGATTGTTCTGCTTTATTATTCCTATCATCATTATTATTCCAGTTTTTGTCTTCCCTTGAATGATTTTAATTGACCATGATAACCTTATTATATAATTACTACTATTGTCATTTTATATGAGGAAAACAAGTGAGAAGGAGGTTCAATAAATTACCCACATTGACAGGGCTAGAAAGTGCAGAAGGTAGAATATGAAACCATGCAGTTTAACTAGAACCTAAAATTTCTTTCACTCCCCAAAGCAGGATCCTATGATCTATTATGGTAAGAATGGACAAGTATTCTGGGATCTCACGGAAAGGGCACCTAAGCGAGTATTTTTGACCAATACTTTCAGAAGTAGGTGACAAACAAGCCATTTACTTAATTAGCCAAGAGGAAAGGGGTATGGACAAGTGGAAGGGATAACAAACAAAATCAGTATTCAAAGCACTATAGCTTCCTCCAAGGTTAAGACACACAGCAGTATATATAGGTAAGATGAGGTCGTGCTGAAATAAAGTAGGCCTGCAATCCAATACGACTAGTGTCCTTATAAGAAAAGGAAAATGCCTTTCTAAGACATGCGCACACCCCCCAACACACACTATGACTGAAGCACAACTTGGAAGGACCAGCTGAAAGCCTTGGAGGACCAGGGATGGCTGGCTACCACCTGAAGCTGAGAAGAGGCAAGGAAAGATTCTAGGGAAAGATCCTAGAATCTCAGAGGGAGCATGGCCCTTATGATGCATTGATTTCAGAATTCTATCCTTCAAAACTGTGAGAGAATAAGTCTTGGTTGTTTTATGCTACTCAGTTTGTGGTACTTTGCTACAGTAGTGCTAGAAAACTAATGCAATACAATCATCAATGCAGGCACTTGCACTATTGTGGAATTAGGGAACCCTTTAGGCTAATATTAGACATTAGCTGATATAGAATTTATACATCTGATGAACTGTGTTAGCCAGAATTTTATATAACACAAATAATGCTTCTGTGCAATGTCAGGAAACTCCAAAATCACTGAATATCATCCATCTTCTTGATAACACTGTGAAGAGTTATTCAAAATGGTCAGTTGTTCTGACTATACATATTTTCAATGCAAAAGATTGGTACCGTATTGCAAACCTGGATGCCTAAAAGTTAATCTTAACAATACAGAATTCCTATCACTCCCAACAGAGAAGCACTAATTAACTAAGGATTCTGTTCTGTTCCAGCTTATCCAGCATCACTTAATGATTTCTGCCAACGGCAAGTAAGTAAACAAGAAGGAGCCCCAGTTTGGTGCTTCCTCATGTACCAGGAGAAGCAGAAAAAGGAAGAAATCAATGTTTGCTGATGGAAAAAAGTAAAACTGTCAGGGAAATAAATGTTATTTTTAGGTTTTTGTTAAGACCTTGGCACTAAGAGAAAAATCAAAATAAAAGATTAACTATTCCTATAAATGAATTGATTGAGTCATTCTTAATAACCATTTTCTCCTTTTTCAGTCCATTTTACAAGCACTTTCCTTGTGTAGCATAAGTTAACTTTTCCAGGTCATGGAAAGGTTTTTATTACTTATTGATTTTGTTTGAAGCATCTCTGAGCATTTCAGGGAAAAACTATGATGAGACTAATATGAAACACATAGGTGGTATTTAAACCAGCATTGGTATAGATTATTAATTACACTGACAGAATATTATGTAGCATAGAAGTGGATAGGTAGTACTTTCTATAATTGTAATTGAAATTATTAAATGTAAATAGCAAACCTCAATCTTTTGAAGCCAATCTAAGGGATGTTCCATTAGATTGAAGTTTCAAAACACAAACAAATCCAATTCTCTTAATTGGATCTTTAATGTACTGGCCATAAGTGAAGAGGATACATCTAATTCAATAGGATCACAAGTAGATCACTACTACACTTGTTTTCATGCTTCCTTTTCAAAATACAGTAGTTCCCTTTGATCCGAAGTTTCCCTTTCCATAGTTTCAGTCACATGTGGTCTGAAAACCATGATCTGAAAATATTAAATGGAAAAATCTACAAATAAACAATTCACAAGTTTTAAATTGCACACTGCACTGAGCAGTATGATAAAATCTGCCCTTTTGCTCTGTCCTGACTGGGACTTGAATCATCTTTTTGTCCAGCACATACATGCTGTATACAGTACCTGCCCACGTCACTTAGTAGCCATCTCAGTTGAGAGAGAGAGAGAGCACATATTCATATACTTCTTATTATGGCATATTATGTTATAATCATTCTATTTTGCTGTTAGAAAAAATCATACTGTTAGAAAATCATATTTTCTAACATAGGGTTTGGTGCTTTTTTATACTTCAGAGATCCTCTGTGGATTTGGGATGTATGGATAAGGGAAGACTAAGGTACTTGAAATTAATATAACTATAAATAATCATTTATAGCATGTCAATGTGGTCAAATACTCATACTTTATGAATTTATCTTTATATGCACATGTATTTAAGTAGATCTATATAAGTGAATATATACATCTTTATATGTGTGTATGTAATATAGAGTCAAAAATAGATCAATTAATTTATCACTCCATCAGGAAAAAATTCACTTTAGACAATGTTAAAATGCACACATTTAGATTTTATTGACAGCTCAATAACTACTAGGAAAAAAATTAAATAGTTGAGAAAAAATCACCTATATTGTGGAATATCTACCACTTTGAGATATCTACCAGTTAAATAACATACCTAACACTATGTCAATAGAAGTATTCTTCTAATAATCAAAATACAAAATCCAATCCATCAACATCTATGTACACCAGTATAATTTGTAAATTAAAATTGTAAATGTTCACCTTAAAATGATGTGTTTAACTATGAACATTACATCCAGTAGATTCTCCATTATATGTTAATATGTGGTATTGATTTCCTTCTCTCCTCTTTAAATGTTCTGACAATTTTTAGCATTTTCTTTCATGTCAACTGCTATAATAAAATAATGGTTATAATCTCATTGTGGTTTTAATTTGCATCTCTCTGATGGCTAGTGCTGTTGAGCATTTTTCATATGCCTCTGGGCCCTCTGTATGTCCTCCTTGAAGAAGTGTCTATTCAGGTCCTTTGCCCATTTTTAAATTAGGTTGTTTGTCTTCCTGGAGTGGAGTCATCTGAGTTATTTACATATTTTGGAGATCAAATCCTTGTCCAATGTATCATTGGTAAATATAGTTTCCAATATGGTCAGTCCCCTTTTAATTTTGATGATGTTTTCTTTAGCTGTGGAGAGGCTTTGTAATTTGATGTAGTCCCATTTGTTTATTCTTTCCTTTATTCCCTCGTCCTAGGGGATATATTGGCAAAAATATTGTTACATGGGATATCTGAAATTTTCATGCCTTTGTTTTACTCTAGGACTTTGATGATGTCACCACTTATATTTAAGTCTTTTATCCATTTTGAGTTTATTCTGATATAAGATGTAAGTTGGTGGTCTAGTTTCATTTTTTTTCATGTACCAGTTCAGTTATCCCAGCACCAATTATTGAAGAGTCTATCTTTACTCCATTGTGTGCTAGTGCCCCCTTTGTCAAATATTACTTGACCATAGAGATATGGGCTTATTTCTGGGCCCTCTATTATGTTCTGTTGATCTATGTTGTCTGTTCTTATGCCAGTACGGCTGTTCTGATTACAGTGGCCTTGTAGTATAGTTTGATATCAAGTATTATTTCTGATCTAATATTTGTATTGAGAGAAACCATTTTATAGGATTCCACTGGATCCTTCCTACCATAATGACTCTAACTTACCCCACAGGCCAGACAAGTGATGTGAGGGTCCTGACAGCTTCCAAATACATCCATCCCAATTAGTTACTTGGGAGTCTGGAGAAATAACCATAGATCCACTTACCTAGTCCAGAGCTCCATTTATCACCTGATTCCATGAACCCTAACTCTGATGGTGTTGGCTTTACAAGTCCATTGATTTTGGGGCCATCTCATACTCTGTACCTTCAATGAACCTCAAAGAGTTTTGGTATCCCTTTCTTCAGTAAAAATTATTATGTTATATGGCCACAAATTCCTTTGGGGAAAAATTCAGATTATGTTTTTGGTTTAAGCTTCTAGTGATCTTACTGGATCTTTACACAAAGAAACCTGGTTTTCCTTTTAAACAATGAGTGTTGGCTCTGTGAAGGAGTTTCAGTCTGGAAGCTGGATGAGTGGTTATGACTATTTATTGCAGTGGAAAATGTCAATACCATCTCCACCAGATGTCATTTTTGTCCATTTTTAGGGGTTGCATACCACTTTAGTGAGGTACCCTTGTATTTTATCCCCAAGGACACCATAATGTATTATCCATCACCACATAGCCCTGTAGGGAAAGGCAATCTGGTTGTTATTCTGACACTGCTGATCATTGCACTGTTCATGTCTACACTGAATCTGCTGGTGAAGTGTTACCAACTAGTCGCTTCTATTTCAGATTCCTATCATCCTGCTGAGTTTGGATATCCTAGTCCCATGGCAGCATCACTTCCTTTAGACCCAGTCTGCAGAAGACAGTCACCCTGAGCTTCATGAAGATGCCAGAGCCCATCTGACCGATACATTTTGTATAGTAGCAGGTTTCTCCTTTAGGAAATCTTTAAAAACAAATCTCATATAATGAATCTATGCTAACATCCTCACCTCCCTGAGTCTTCTGAGACCTTCTTCAATATTTTGCAAAGGCAATTCCCATATTTCTACGAACTTACTGCAAGTCATCATTGCGGGTGTCTAAATTTCAAAGAGTCATCATAGCAACATACTAAGTCTGGCTTACAGATAATCAAAATCAAGTCATGGAAGAGTGTTTCCACCAGAAATTCTCCCTAGCACAACACTCTCAAAATCTAGACTCATATATGTCAGAGGTAGCACAAGATCCATGAGCTAAAGCCAGGCATATGACCAAGACCAACTTCAATGGAGTTGAAGTTGGTCTTGGTCATATGTAGGCAGGAATGCTCTACCTACTATATTAGGTTACCTGCTTTGTGTAGTGATGGCAGTAAAACTTAGAATTATTAATTTTATAAAAGAAAATATTTTTATCAACCACTCAATCACAAGTATGATGATTTACTCATTAGTTACTTTTTGTTAAACACTCTACTAAATGATCCACATGTATTATCTCATTAGGCACATTAACATTTTTTAACTTTTATTTATTGATTTGACAGAGAAAGAGAGAGAGAGAGAGAGAGAGAGAGAGAGAGAGAGAGGGAGGGACAGAATGAGATGTGTTGTTCCACTTGTTTATGCACTTATTGGCTGATTCTTCTATGTGTCCTGACTTGAGATCAAACCTGCAACCATTTCATATGCAGATGGGGCTCTAACCAACTGAGCTACCTGGCCAGGGCAACATTAACATTTTTTGAGCAAGTGTCTGATGTATATAAGAAATGTTTCTTGTAAGTATAAGACTGTCCACGGAATTAAATAAAAGATGATCTCTGAAATAACTAAGTTAATTCACATCTTCTAAGAAGCAAAAATGACTCTAAATTTATGAGGATTTTCATTAAAATTTTAAAAATCTTTGAATAGTGCTGATGGACTGAGAGTAAATATCAGCAGTTTGGGAGTATATTAAAGTTTTGAACCAAAAAGGCTTTCTATATTCTATATAAAATTCAGTAAAACAAATCTATTTGAATGCATGGCATAAACCATCAGAAAGACTGAAAGAGATTCCTCCAAACCAAACTGTGGTGAGTGTATTTACCCATGTGACCAAGACTGTAATAAAGCTGTATTTTGTCAGGGAATGGGAAAAGTATGTGTGTGAGGGAGAGACTATGAAGGTAGCTATTGATAATGGAAGTTGGGATTAATGAATTTTTGAATGCTTGGCTAAAACTCTTTCCCATATCCTTTCAAAGTGTTCACTGAAAAAACACTAGTTTTCTTTTTTTTAGTTGGAGTCTCTCACATGATGTAGCAGACAGGTCCAGTCTAGATAGATTTATTACATATTTTTAAAAGTGAATTATATTAAATTCTTTAAACCACAAGAAGGAACAAATGTAATATTTGATTATCTCTGATTAGATAGCATACCCTAACTCTGCCTATTTAATTGAACATAAATCTAATGTCTATTTTTCATGTGCATGCAGTAATAGTATTTTTAAAAATTTAATAGCTGAACTAGAAACAATGGAAATATGAAGCAAGATATATAAAATATTTGCAAAGTACAACACGTAGCTAGCACTAATGGTTTCAGCCTGAAGAACTTGCTACCAAAATTCACTAAAATCTTCATTATATGATTATCACTTTAGAACTGGTATAGAAAATTAATAAGAATAAAAACATCAATAAATCTGCAACAGTCCTAATAGTCAAGGATATATTTATATAGCAAATAAATGACTGAATATGATCCTATTATACAATTGAAAAATGGACTTGCCGACTAGTACTTTCTTTTATCCAAAAAGCAAATACTCCATAGAGATGAGCTATAATAAATTAGTACACAGTTTTAATGCTTTTTAGATTAGTGTTTGGATATACATATGTATTTTTAAAGAGTGGTTTTCAAAAATATTTTAGTGATGAAATATATTATTCAGATATAATCTTATCCAGAAAGCCAACTCATGAAAGTGGAGCTGTTTTGATTGATGCACTTTAATTTTCTTTTGTTTTGTTTTGTTTCAAAGAGAAGGAAGGGCCCTGGCTGGTATAGCTCAGTGGATTCATCACAGGCTGCGAACCAAAGGGTCATGGGTTCAATTCCCAGTCAGGGCACATGCCTGGGTTGTGGGTCAGGTTTCCAGTAGGGGGCATGTGAGAGGCAACCACACATTGATGTTTCTCTTCCTATCTTTCTCCTTCCCTTCCCCTCTCTCTAAAAATAAATAAATAAATAAAATCTTTAAAAAAGAGAGAGAGAAGGAAAGGTCAGTATCTTCCAGCTTCCCGAATATGCTTACCCTTGTTTCTTATTAACACAATTTCAAAGATCCTCACTTTATACACATTATAATAAAACAGTATTTCTCTCATTGTACACCTGAAAATAATACAGTTATATATCAATTATACCTCAATTTT